>NC_047106.1:81401074-81698246 GCF_902500255.1 Thalassophryne amazonica
TTCCCACTGTTGCATGTGTGCTTACTCTAGGGGTTGGCAAGGTTAGACGTTACTTATGCGTTGTGCCTGAGGAAGCTTTGTTGTGATATGGCACTATGTAAATAAAACAAATTAAATTAAATCCAATTAAATTATTTCCTACTACTTTTTACTCTTTATTTTACTTTGTCTTATTTCTTTTATTTCCTGTTATAATTGTTATTTTTAATTTATTTCTTTACGATTGGGGGTAACTTGGTGCCTATTTTTTAATTATGTACAGCACTTTGGTCGACTGTTGTCGTTTTAAACATGCTTTAGACATAAATGTTGAGTTGAGACATGTTTGAAGGATGGTAAATGTGTCACTCCAGAGAGTTAGTCTTTTTATTAAAAATAAATAAATAAATAAAAATAATAATAATACAAGAGATCACAGTAAAACGGGTTGTTCTGTCCTCCTGCATGCTACTGTTCTGTCCATGTGAGTCAAACACCTGTTTGTCAAGCTTTCTCAAGAACACACATTAGCATAAAAAAATCATTTGCTGCATGCTTGTGAAAGCTCAATGCCTTAACGATCGACCATCATTAAACAGTTTTTGTTATTTGTGAAAACAAAGGAAAAACTGATTCATTAATACATTTTCCCTCCATTCACATTTTAACTTGCAAGGATGAAATTTAATCAGTAGTCCAGATTAATGTCTTGATCACAATAAGATGATTATTTAAAGGGTCATTTTTGGAAAATTAGTTTTGAGCTACCTTTTACATTTTCAAATATTTGAGGCTTAATCTATATTATAACAGCCAAGTGCCCTCTATGTGCATGTGTATGGCTTCGATCACACAAAAACTAGGGAGAGCTGAAATTTGCCATTTGGTATGCTTATGCATTTTGGGTCATGGATGAATTCTGCGAAAACTGAAAATGATATTTTTTAGAAAAATTAGTAATTTTAGATAAGTAGTAAACAATGGACACTGTGCTGTAATGAACCATGGGAGTTCGGGGTTCTAAATGTTATTGTGGTTAATATTAGTTTAACAGTGTTGTTAGTGTTATTGATTTATTATGTTTTTGTAATTGAATTGGTTTAGTCAGTTTAGTTTAGCCTCATGTTGCCCTTACCATGAGTGAGTTAAGTGAAATGTTGCTGGTATCATGAGTGAAAACTGTTGTTCGTTTGATGTCTTCCGTGATCATCTCTGTTACTACCTGTCTAAAATTAGAAGCACCTGCTTGCGGCAGACTGCGGAAAAGACAGTGGGTGGGGGTGTGTGTGTGTGTGCAACTTCGATCACAGAGAAACTGTGGACAGTTGGCATTTGCTGTTTGGTATGCTTATGTATTTTGAGCCAAGGTTGAATGCTGTCAAAATAGAATGTTGATAGGACTAATATTTTTGGAGAAGCTACAGATATTAGCTAACAACACTGAACAATGGCTGTTGCTAACTACATTGACTCACACACCATGCCAGCAGGGGACGGAAAGTCATCTTTATATTAAAAGCATGAGTGCAGTGAGTGATTTTATTTTGTAACTTCAATGCAAGTACACAGTATAATTGTAAATATGTTAAAAATACATGGATGACAAGACAGTGAAAACACTTGTTTCTATTGTGGTCCATGTAAAATTCAAATGACAAAAAAAAAAAAAAAAATCAACAACAAAACTAACAAAAATCTAAAATATATATATATATAAATACATTGAGACAGTAAAGTAACATTAAAAATTACATAATTAACAGGAAATAAATGGGTTGAGTTCCTCTTGTAAAATATGTTGAGGTCTAAAGGTTCCTAAAACATTCTGGACTCACCATTCCAACTCATTACACAAGATTTGCTTAATTTATTACCTATCTTGAAAAATGTCAGCTACCAATTTTATGAAGACTACCCAATCTAGAGCCCGTGGATGCACACGGGCAACACACTAGTGTTAAATATTTCTGATTCCCAGAAATTCTCCTGCATCATTAAGGCCTGACAGCTTGTGTGAGACCTGTGAAGAATTCTGAAATGTTTGGAGCAACCGTTTAGGGTTCCTTTGTTTTGAGAAAGGGTCTCCAACCAACACTACTCAGTAAAATCTGGTGTTTCCTAGCTCTTGATTGGTTAAGCACAGTTGACAGTTCATTAGCAGCGGGAAGAACAGAGAAAGGGAGAAAACAAGCAGTGAAGGTGCTCTTCAGGAGCAGGGTTTCTAACAGCTGGTTTGAAGAATTGTTCTTCAACAACAAAGACGGCATAATGTTACCTGCAGATGCAGCTGCTCAGTAGCTGTGCAAAGTCTCTGGAGTACATTCAGTGCAGGGTTGCTGCCATCCACATTTTCAGAGTTGAAGTAGCGCTCGACAAACTTACTTGCCTGTTCTTTAATCCAAGCCTTGATTTTGTCTCTGGAGAAATTAATTTAATTATTTCCAAACATAATTTGTAATACCAATTACTTCTCATAATATAGTTATTACACTGAACCACAAGGATGCAAATTAATTGAACCCATATGAGAATAGTTGTGAATGAATTACCAATGCACCCACAAGATATGTGGTGATTGAAATGACTATCTGTGCAAAAGTGACACTTTTGTTTAATAAATAAACATCCTGTGATCACGCTCATTTCATACCTGTTGTTTGAAAGTGAGTCCTTCGGGAGTGCCCTGGCTAGGCCACTCACACCCGCTGTACGTGATGGCTCAGAGTTGGCATTGTTTGCTGGTGTACTCAATTTGCCCCAAGTTTTGGGATTCAGGCTAGCCAAGAAGGATGATTTGGGTGACTGAGTACTAGTAGGGCTCTTGGCTGTTGAGAATCCAAGAAGATGATTACAATGATTGTAAGGATGACACACACACAGACACACAAAAAGAGAAATGAAACAACACATACACAAAAAGAGTAACTCCAAGCTACCTTTAGTTGAGCATTGTGTGTACGCCAGAGTTTGTAATACCAAGCTTGTCTGTGTTGAATGCAACTTGGGCTTTGTTTGGCAGTTTGAACAAGTTTCAGAAAAATAAAAAATACAATGCAGTGCTAAAATACCCTTGGCTGTATGAGCCTTGTGTTCTTTATAATTTGCAGTCATTTAATTAATTAAGATCCTGTTGTCTTACATACAATCTGTACATGTTCAATGAAGCCCCTCTATTATTCAATCAAAAACAATATTTAGATTTAACAGCATCTGCAGGAGGCTTTGCATGTGTGTGTACATGAACGTTTGGCAAAAGTGGAAGTTATGCTAATCAAGGAATATTTGTAGATCACCCTATGTGCATTTGCTGGTATTAATGACAAATTTAGCTCCATAGGAAGTTACCTTTGAGTATGCTGAAGTTAGCGTGTACGCTAACACCGCAAAATGTGTTATCAGGTTATAAAAAGAGCGTTTTCAGTTTTAGAAGTGTTTTATTTCCCAATATCTTTTACATAATATATGACAAAGAGGATATATTGACACACAAATGAAACAGAATTTGCAGCGAGCTACCAGCCTATGACGTCACCATGCTAACATCCGCAAAATAAGTTGAGGTGTTGCTAGGTTCCAAAAAGTGTGTTTTTGGTTTTAGAAGTGTTTATTTCTCGCTAGCTTTTACATAATGTAAGAGAGATACTTATAAACACAAAGCAAAGCAGTTTGAAGAGACCAGCCATTGACGACACAGTGCAGCTCTGCTCTGATTGGCTGTCATCCCCCGCCACTCAAAAACAAAGCAGAACATATTTAAACTGAATGTGACTTAACCTCTTAAAATACGTCAAGGTTAGCCATCTTTGAACTTGTCTAAGGTCTGTGTCCCAAAAATGTTCCCTGTGAATTAGAAGACTGTGGCAGTAATAGAACTGGACTTTTGCTGAACACAGACAGACAAACGGACGGATGGGCGCCAGGTCTTCGCAATACCCAATGGCCATATGTTGGCCTTGGGTAATAAAATCTTAATATCTATCTTTGTGGTGTATTCAACTGAATATAGGTTGAAGGGGATTTGCAAATCATTGTATTTTGTTTTTATTTAAATTTTACACAATGGCCAATGACCCTGCAGCGGGTCTGTAATCAACTTTTCTGCAGTGCGGCTTTGCTTTGAACCTTGAACCAATCGAAGCAGTGGTTGGCAGATTGAAGCAGTGCTTCGATCATTCTTTCTTTCGCTTAATTTCCCCCCGCTAAAACCCTAAAGAGCATATGTCTGTGAGTATTATTTACCTTTTCTATGTTAAACTGACCTGTTATGGTCTTCTGAAACAGTTGACAGATGTATTTTATAACTTAAAAACGGGAGCGATGCTAACGTGTTAGCATGTCTATGGCATTTTCAATGTTAAAAGTAACCATTAAGCAGTTGCAGTTGTCATCGTGTTCGGGTGCATTTGTTTTCAAATTGTAATATTTTTTACATTTATTTTTGTTTATATATTAATAATCTGATTATTATATACAATATATACTTATTATATACAATTTTAGAGAAAGAGACAAAAAGAACCTGAATAGAAACAACAGAAAATATAAAACCAACAATGAACATACATTAATAAACACATACATACATACAGAAATTAAGTGTTTCCAGTGAACACCTAGTGACTCTTAGACCTCCATTTCATCCCTGTCTTATTTAAGTTTAATGACAGTTTGATTCGGTCAAACCATATTTTCAATGTGTTAATTTCTTCAGTGATTTCCTACAGAACTATCTGCCAAGCTAGAAAACTGCTGCATCCTAGTAAGAGCAGAATACTACTGGAATGAATTTGAATAAGGAAAGTTGGGTTTTTTTTTATCCCCCTCACTAAATGGATGCTGCACTCACTGTAGTTTATTGTCTGGAATAGTCCCAGATTGCATTTCAGAGCTTCTAGAATTCAAACATTTTCGTGCAGGTGGTGTTGGGGGGTAATTTTGGGTTTCATCTTTTTTTGTTTTTCAGCTTTTTCATCCCTGAATGTGTCAATCGTGAGTCACTTTTGTGCTGATTAAAGTCACTAACTGGGACTCCTGTCTTGTTGCGAGAAAGAAACGAGAATCATCCTCCGTTCTGTTCACACAGCTCCAAACTCTGCATGGCTCTTTGCTGAGTCAAGTTAGAATGATAGAATCCAGTCGGAATTAATAACTTCAAAGCGAAACACTGTTTTGTTTATTTTTATTTAGATCAAGGATACAGTGACCAATTTCATATTTATTTACTTTAAGACTCAATGAAATACATAGAAAACCTGTAAAGCCTACTTTTAGTACAAAATTCACAAGAGGTATTGATAAGGGAATCGATAAGGAATCGGATCGATAAGCAGAATCGATAATGGCATCGATAGATAAAATCTTATCAATACCCATCCCTAGTGTTTACACAGGAGAGAAAAGTGAGAAAATGTTAATGCCTGTTTGAGAAAAGTGTATAAAGTGTGTAGTGAGGGGTTTTACAGCCTTAAAACATCTATAATAATTGCAAAAACTAACGCTGACTACTTCGCGGATTTCGCCAATAGCGGGTTATTTTTAGAACGTAACTCCAGCGATAAACAAGGAACCACTGTAACATGCTCCCATTTTTGGCCTGAAGCAACACATTATACAATCGAGAAAGCTTTACTTACAGATGTAGCGTATGACAGGCTTAAAATCCTGAAAAAGTCCATTTCAACTGGTGTCAGGTTTGTAACCCTACAATTTTTAAAAAATATGCCCACATCTGGAGGAACCTGAAAAAATGACTTATGTAGTGAGTGTTTGGATTTTAAACTCTGAAAACTCTGCAGTGTGGTCTTATGAGTGAATGAAAGAAATGTTGTTAATCCAAACTTTGTCCATTAATGAAATCTTTTATCTGTTTTATTCGGTTGGAAATCTGTGTCATAGGCACACCATCTAAATATTTTTAACATGTTGTTGATTTCACAGGTGTTGACCACTTTCTGCCATATTTTAAGTGTGTGATTAATCCATAAATTCAACCCTGCAAGTTGATCTGTTAGGACCTTGTCTGCGATTGCAGCCTGCAGGGGGAAATTTGATGTTATGCCCATTTCTATTGTTTTCCATTTGGCCTCATAACCCTGACTGCACCAATGTAACAGTGATTACATATTTTTTTCCCTCTGCTTGGTCTAAAAAAGTAACCGTTACTGACTGCCACAATTTTTTTTCCTGATTTCTTATACTGTTTCTTAAAGCCAGAAAGTTGCCATTTGAAATGACTTTAGTTTTGTGTCATGTCTGGGATCTGCTTTTTTTCTACAAAATTAAACAACTGAATGAACATCCTCCGAGGCCGGTGATTCCATGAATAAAATTATTGTTATCTTCTCATTAGACAATACAAGCATGCTCATCTCTTGTAAAAAAAAAAAAAAAAAGGTTGAAGTTATAGGCTCGGGATAAGTTTTGGCACTTTTCCTTTATAGTACTTTTCGTGATTTTGACAAAGGCTTTTTTTATTTACTGATACTGTTCATATCAGAATTTAATACAACAAATACATAAAAATTTTTGATACCTTGTTTCCATTCAGGACCATAGCCAAAAGTTCCTTATTTTCATTACTGATGAAGTTATTTTTAAAAACAGGAAGCAAAGTAGCATTTGTCTTCATTTGAAAAATGTAGAGCGACTGCAATCCTGAGCAGAGATATGCATTTCCAATGTACGAGGTCTGTTAGAAAAGTATCCAACCTTTTTATTTTTTTCAAAAACCTGATGGATTTGAATCACGTGTGTTTGCATGAGCCATCCTTGAACCTTTGTGCGCATGCGTGATTTTTTTTTTTCACGCCTGTCGGTTGCGTCATTTGCTTCTAAACAGCCTTTGTGTGAGGACAGGTGTAGTCTCTCGTCGTTTTTTCTTTGCAAGGAAATGGCGGAACGACTGGAGCAGCGCGAATGCACCAAATTTTGCAGAAACTGGGCGACAGCCAGGTGGAAACCATTCTGATTATTCAGAATCACCAACACCCAGGATCTCAAGTGGGAGCTGAACGTCAGCTCTCTCATCAAGAGAGCATCACACAGATTAAGGAGCGGTACAACCGGTTTAAAGACGGCCGCACAACGGTGGAGAGCGCGCCGGGCTCCAGGCGGCCATCAACATGCTGAAATAACCAGATCATTTCCAAAGTGAACTCTGTGGTCATGTGGGACCGTCGTGTGACTATCCGAGAAATTGTGGAAGAGGTGGACATCAGCACTTTTTTGGCACATTCCACTGTGACAGAAGATTTTGCCATGAAAAGAGTTGCAGCAAAATTCATCGGCACAAAGCTGATGGCGGAACAAAAGCGCCTCCGTGTTGAAGCCTCACAGGACATGTTGTGACATGCCCAGCTCTTCCACCATTCGGAAGATTGAGATGGCTTTCGGTGGCTTTTCAGTCGTGTGACTATCCGAGAAATTGTGGACGAGGTGAGCATGTTACAACATGTCCTGTGAGGCTTCAACACGGTGGCGCTTTTGCTGCGCCATCAGCTTCGTGCCAAAGCCATCGGCATGAATTTCGCTGCAACTCTTTTCATGGCAAAATCTTCTGTCACAGTGGAATGTGCCGAAAAAGTGCTGATGTCCACCTCTTCCACAATTTCTCGGATAGTCACACGACGGTCCCACATCACGACAGCATTCACTTTGGAAAGATCCGGTCATTTCAGTGTGTTGATGGCCGACCGGAGCACGGCGCGCTCTCCACCGTTGTGCAGATGTCTTTAAACTGGTTGTACCGCTCCTTAATCTGTGTGATGCCCATAGGATCGTCGCCGAAAGCCATCTGAATAATCAGAATGGTTTCCACCTGGTTGTCGCCCAGTTTCTGACAAAATTTGATGCAGTTGAGCTGCTCCAGTCGTTCTGCCATTTCCTTGCAAAGAAAAAATGACGAGAGACTCCACCCATCTTCACACAAAGGCTGCTTACAAGCAAATGACGCAACCGACAGGTGTGAAAAAAATCACGCATGCGCACGAAGGTTCAAGGGTGGCTCATGCAAGCACACAAGATTCAAATCCATCAGGTTTTTGCAAAACGTCCTGTTAGAAGTGACTTTTCATAAACTAAAATGTCATACAAAATATCAATCAAAAGAGCTTTTCAATGTTAAAATCAAATATCCGCTAAATCCACAATACAGCATGGGTGCAAGCAACTGAAAATTTCTGACTGAACATTTTCTGTGAGTGAACAGTCGAACGCGCAAAGTCTCCTAGCGGGATCCGGGGGCATGCTCCCCAGGAAATTTTTTTGGGGAAAAACAAAATGCTGCAATTTGGTGCATTCTGAGAGCACTAT
This sequence comes from Thalassophryne amazonica, assembly GCF_902500255.1. Lineage (NCBI taxonomy): Eukaryota > Metazoa > Chordata > Actinopteri > Batrachoidiformes > Batrachoididae > Thalassophryne > Thalassophryne amazonica. Next base: position 81,409,364 of record NC_047106.1, read on the forward strand.
GGTCAGTTTTTCTTGGTTTAAAACACAATGGTATTTGACTCTTATACTGGAACAAAATATGGCTCAAGTCTTGATTTCATTAACATTTATTTACTATCTTGTATATATTGTCTGTAATAAGGTTCCACAAATGGACCGACTGTCTGCATTAACTGACTTTAATTCTGCTTTCATTGTTTTCATTCTACATTTATCAAACTCTAAGTGTGTCTTATAAAACAAATCAATAATTACAACCTTTCTGCTTTGAGTAAATCATAGACTTAAAGACATAACTAATGTCAACAAAAAGTCTTTGCCAATGGCAAGTCATTTAAAACTGATGCTATCGTTAAAAAAATTAAATAAGAGGCCATCACCAAATCAATACCACATAATGCCAAATTCCACCACCAGACCAACTGAATAAAAAAAAAAAAGTGTTGGAAAATGCCATCACCAGAATGCAACACTTTTAAATGCCACCAGTTGTATAATACAATTTATAAAAATCATAACCAATGAATATACATGTACAGTATCTAGCACAGTGCTTCAGTTTTACCTCAAAATATATCTCGTCATTTTTCAATGGTTTATCTGTTAAAGAGTAAAAACTGAAGAAAATCAATTGTAAGGCCTGAAAGAAGTTTCTGTAGGAAGTATAAGTAGCCATAAGGTCAAGTGAGAGGGGGAAGTGTTGGTTTTTTAAATACTTTAAAGACACTGGACTCATCGAGGGGCTTTAGTACTGCTGTAACAGACTGATACAGCAGGTGGCAGCAATGCAACAATAAGGATGCTGGCTGACATTAAAAGGCGTAGAAGAAGGGAGGGGTAAGTTTGATTCACTGCACAGGGACACACGTTTTGAGAGGAGCGTGTTTCATGTCAAAATAAAGCCATAAAGAGTAAAAACTGAAGGAAATCAATTGTAAGGCCTGAAAGAAGTTTCTGGAAGAAGTATAGGTAGCCATGAGGTCAAGTGAGAGGGGGAATGTTGGCTTTTTAAATACTTTAAAGACACTGGACTCATCGAGGGGATTTAGTACTGCTATAATGGACTGATGCAGCAGGTGGCAGCAATGACGGCGTAGAAGAGAGGGGTTCATTTGATTTACTGTACAGGAACAGGTTTTGAGGAGTGCGTTTCATGTCAAAATAAAGCCATAAAATATATCTTTTTTTAAGTTAGCGGTTTAATATAACGATATAAACAGAACATGGAAACAAATTTTGACAGAAATCCATATACAAACGGAGGTTTTGCACCTATGAATACAGCTCAGATGTGGATTAAACTTATTCATTGAAACTGCTACTTTGCACGTCATTGTCACAAATGAGTGACTGAGGCACTTTTGACTGAGATATAATGCAAATATACACCCAAATGGGCTTTTCAATATTAAATTCAAATGTCCACAAAAATCGCCAATCCGGATCAGAACCGGATCAAACTTCATCAGGCGACAGTGCCAGTCTGCATCTCACTTTCAAATATGAAAGTGACTGGAAGTACGTTTGATTAAGATATAATGTAAAATGTACATGGGGTACATGTAAATGGAACTTTCAATCAAATCCGTATCAAACTTTGTTGATCAATAAAGGATACCATCCTACATAATGCTCTCAAAAATGAAAGAAATTTGATTTTTTTTGATGGAGTTATGAATTTTTGAAAATTTGTTCAATGTTAAAGGATAGGGATTTTCCAATTTCCAATTTTCCAAGATGTTTCTTGACTTTGACCTTGAAAACTGAATCAGTTCTTGCCTATCAGGATATGAATCCTCTGTAAAAATTTCATAATATATGAAAAAATGTGGGTTACAGGCTCTTCACAGACAGAAAACCTAAAACATAAAAAAAAGTAATTTAACTTACCCTGATTGTCGACTTTATCTTCATCTCTTGGAGGAGAGTATTTGGGTCTTCTGGGCCCCCTTTTAGGTAGCCGTTTCCTCTTAAGGACATCACTTAACCGTCTTGAAGGAGAAAACACTATTAATCAAATGCACTTAAGGCAGAAAATAAAAGTGCAACTGCTACATTCACTCTCTAATCAGTTTTATCTATATTATAATAACCAAGTGGCCTCTGTGTGCGTGTATGTGTGCATGGCTATGGCTTCGATCACAGAGAAACTGGGGAGAGCTGACATTTGCCGTTTAGTATACCTATGCATTTTGGGTCAAGGATGAGCGCTGCAAAAACAGAAAGTTGACAGGACTAATATTTTTGGAGAAATCAGTAATATTAGCTAATAACCGTAAACAATGAACATTGTGCTGCAATGCACCATGGGAGTTCGGGGTTTTAAATGTTATTCTGGTTCATGTTAATTTAACAGTGTTGTTCATGTTACTGATTTATTGTGTTTTTGTAATTCAACTGGTTTAGTCAGTTTAGTTAAATGTCATGCTGCCATTACCATGAGTGAGAATTGTAGTGGTTTGCTGTCTTCCGCCACCGCCTCTGTTTGTGGGTGGGCGGCAGAGGGCAGAAAGACAAATGTGGAAGTTTAAAATATGTAAGGTTACTAAGCCCTGTGAAGCAACAAGAAGCAAAGCCTATATACAGTGATGAAAGTGGGCCAACTTTTTGGCAATTCTTGGCTGGTGTGGGGATCTGGGGGTTCTCCCCCAGAAGAATTTGAAATCTCGATGCTCTCAGGTGCATTCTGGTGCATTTTCAGGTCTACTTACCCCCCCTAAAAAAAAACCTAAATCAATTTTTTTGTTGGATCAGGTCAATTTTTCCACCCCAGGGAAGAGTCTTTTCACACAACTTGTATCATAATATCATCACGATACCAGTTACAAGCTGTGTGAAAAGACAATTTTTCGCCATTAGCAAGATGACAAAACTATAATTCACAGTCTGTCACATAGATTAGAATACTGTGTTATTACTATTTGATAAAACCGCATTTGCACTGGACTGTTAGTGTTCTCTCTCTACATTTATCTAAACATTAGACTTCAGCAATTTGTGCTTTGATAACAACTGATAATGTCTTTAAAAATGTCTTAGAAAATGTGATACAAGTAAAGCTGCATTTACTGTTCAAGTCACCAATATAACTTAATTTTCAGGAACACTGATTTTGGTTTAAATTATCCACTTCTATAAATGTTCTTTTTCCCTCCAGTGCTGACGTCAGCATTTCTTCAGTGTTGTGCAAAATGATACACAAACGTTTTTCACATCAATATCTGACTTCTATGAGCATATTAAGTATTTATCATATTTTCCTCCACCTTAGTATTTCACACCAATGTAACAGAAGAAACCATAAAATGCAGATTTAGCAGGCTAACATCACGTTTGCATGGACAGACAGTTTGAAGTAAACTCATTCCAAAGACAGTCTGATTTTGTGTTAAATAACTTGAATAATGTCAACTGACAATTATGTCAACTACATGATAATAAAATCAAAGACTTACCTGGAGTGTTAGGTTTTCTGTATAAATTAAAAAAATTGGGTCAGCATTTTGATCCTTTTGATGGAACCAGCCCATTTGAATTTATTCATGAGGAACTTAAATAGACTTAAATAGTCTCCATGAAGCAGAATGTTTCAGACATTTACTCTGTTTTTTCAACGCAACATGGAGCTCATTTTAAAATCTGTAACAGCGTCTCTCATTCACTTCAGTCTGGACGAACAGCACCACTTATGTTGTCTCAGATCAGGATGTCAAAATGTGAGACTTTTGATATCCACTGTGGCGTCTCAGAGACGTTTTCAAGCAATATGGCCTAAAAATTTGACTTCCAATTTTTTTCTTACTTTTGCTGCTTTTATCAAAAACTTAAAAGTAACTCCTGCTTACCTCTTGAAGTTCTAGCTGTTCTTTTGTTTAAAAAAAAAAATACACTTGGATAAATGATTCCACCACAGAAAACTGTTTTTTAGCGTTCCCTTGGTGGCATTTCTCCCATTCGGCTGGATGCCTGTCTTAGATGCTGGAATAAGTTTGTCGTGTTGCTGTCTTTTGTTGCAGTGAGTTTAAAACCCCAGTCACACGGCACTAACAAAAGACACCAAAGCCAAAAGGAAACAAGAAATCTGGACTTGCGTTGACTTTTAGAGACATCGTTTAACCGTCGTCCAGCTTCGTTTCTGTAGCTGGTGCTTCGTCAGAATTTTCAAACTGTTGAAAAATGTGACCAAATCCTGACAACCTCAAATCGTCCAAACAGTGAAGATATCTGAACCGATAAATAACTAAAGATCCGACGAGCTGAATGTGACTTTTCCATGTGTGGGACGAAAAGCAACGTTTTCTATACAGAAATAATAGCGGCAAGAATGTTTCATAAACTACTTTAACTATTTACGCACGATACAACCGTCTCTGGCTGCAACGTGCATATGTGCGCACACGTTGTACTGAAGACAAACCTGTTGTCAACACAATGTAGCTGCAGGTGGCTGTGGAGAGCACAGACTCGCTGCAGAAATGATCACAGTGTTAAGGTCGCCGTTCGATTCATTTTTCTTTTGTTAATTTCGGTTTCGTTTCGGTCTTTTATGCGTTCTGCACTCTATGATTTGTGGCTTTGTGACTTTTTTCCTTCGTGCAGCAATTGCCATGTACCGGGCCACTGGACAAACATTGCAGTGTGCATTTCCACGTCTGTCGCTGCAAACCCAAACCAGTTCCAAAACACTGACTATATAATTCTTTTCTTCAGAAACAAACTTCTCACACTCATTAGCGGTAGCCATGTTATTGTTGTGTGAAGGAAATGGGGGGGGGGGGGGTCTATGGAAGCTCCTAGGGACAATAAGTGCACCGTAGCAAGGGGGGGGAGGAAAACACTTCATCTGCAAAAAAAATAAAATAAAATAAAAAAAAATTTGAATTAATCGATAAAATCAAACTCCTAACTAATCTGCCATGTACCAGGAAAACAAAAACAACCCTTCTTCCGCGTTTATTGAAGGTTTGCAAATCAACATGGTGCTTTACCGCCACCAACTGCACCGCACCATCAAAAATAAACCGGAAACGTTCACCATGCAAATAAAAACCTGGATTTCTGAAAATTTCTGGAAAACTGTCATCAAGTATATCAAGTGAAATCCTGAGAGAGAATCCAGACGAACTCCAAAATTCAGTGTAGTATTCCATGCCCTAATATCTATATGTGGTGCAAATTTGGTGAGAAACTGTGAAGTCCAAGTCCAGACTAAAATGGCCAAAAATAGGTGGTTCACTAATCCTCACCTATATCTATCAGAACCCAATATGAAGATAGATTTTATCCATCTTGTAAAGAGTTACATAAACAGTTGCTTCCATCCTCCATATCTCCCCTTGCAAATTCACTGCAGAAAATGGTTCTGGGGTGAATTAGCATGGCTAAAACCCTTCAGCTTTAAGGAGGGGGCGTCACTCTCTGGAATAAGTTTGTCGTGCTGCTGTCTTGACCCCAGCCATTTTAAGCCTTTTTCTTCATTTGCCTTTCACATGCCTGTATTAATTTGCAACCACAGAGACATAAATTTGCCTTTACGGTACGTATATTGACAATACGAAAACAGATAGAACAGATTTCATTGACATCAGCCTGCACCAATTGATAATCTGGAAAATGCAAGAGCAGTGCCTGGTGCTTTCTTGGACTTGCCCCAGTCTGGGAGACCTTAACCATAGGATCACATTTCACTGCTTGCCCTAAATCCACGCCACTCCTCTCTATGTGAACAGTGACAACAACTGGTAACACACAGGACAACGAAACAGACAGAAAAGAGAAGTCTTAATTTATTCATGTATAATCTCTGTCCTCATTTTCTTCATTCTCCTTCTCTGCTTGTTCCGTAATCAACTATACAGGGCTGTAAAATGAAAATTGTGAAATCTGAAGAAAATCTGCAGGGGGTCTGGGGAGCATAAGCCCCTAGGAGCCAGGATCTCAGGCCACGTGGAATCCCAGAAACCAAATTAATTTTTTATCTAATTACCGTATTTTCCGGACTATAAGTCGCACCGGAGTATAAGTCGCACCAGCCACTTTATCCATTATAAAGAAAAATAAACCAATAAACCATAAATAAGGTCCACTGGACTATAAGTCCCATGGACATACAGGTATGTTAACATGAAAAGTTCAGATGATAATATTGTGACGGCTACCGTTTTCGGATGCATATTTCACCAGTCGCAACTTGTAATCTGCAGAGTATGATTTTCTTTTTGGTGGCATTTTTTCGGGCCTTCTCCGTTGTCTTGTTATGTTATCAGTAACGTTAAAATTTTTATTTTTCTATGGTAGTCAGAAGTCGCAGGAACAGTCACACAAGCCTCGAGTGCCCTCTCGTGAGCTGCATTTTACCTACAGATATGTTTGTATTTTGCGGACCACATTGCGAGCCGAACCATGCAGCGCCTACCTGCGCAGCTCATGACCTCCCAGCGGTGTCGATCCAGCTCCTTCCAAGTGCAGACGCTAATCCTCCGCCATCGCTCAGTGCTCCCATGCAGCTCTCAGCGTCAACTCTGCTCACACTGATATCCAAGGGTTGAAGCCGTTTTGTTAGCCGTCCCGGAATAAACACCATGTTCGTCTGCATCAACGCCAGCTCCTTCCAAGTGCACACGCTAATCCTCCGCCGTCGCTCACCCAATGCTCCCACGCAGCTCTCAGCGTCAACTTAAACACTCTGCTCACATTGATATCCAAGGGTTGAAGCTGTTCTGTTCGCCAAGCCGGAATAACAGCAAGCACCGAGTTTGTCAGCTTCACACGCTGTGGGTGAGGTGAGGAATACGCATCCAAAGTTCTGTTCTCTGATTGGTTATCGCGACCAGCGTGAACTATAGGATGGCCGTCATACTACAGTGCCCATGATGCATTGCATTTCCTTTTCCGGTGGCCATTTTAAAACATAGATCGACTCTGTCACGTAAAATTGTTTTGTTACAGTAAATTAATTGAGATCCTACCGGTATATTTTTCATTTATAAGTCGCACCGGAGTATAGGTCGCACCCCCGGCCAAAACATGTAAAAAAGTGCGACTTATAGTCCGGAAAATACGGTATATATTTTCAGCATCTCCTGGAACAAAAAAATCTCAAAATTAGTGCATATTTAAATGACCCTGTATTTAACCTTTCATTTGAACTGTCAATGATCATGTTGAAATAACATGGAAGTAGGACCTGGAATGATTTTCCTTTTAACTGTAAACCAAATTATGCATTAACAGAATTAAACTACATGAAATTCATGAAGACTGAAAAGACTGTTCAAGCATTTCAAAAACCACAGCTAAAGCTTGGAGAATATTTTGAAAATCAGGGTAAAATATCATTAACATAGATTATAGTAAAAAGGCAACATATTCTTGTGAAAATTCCTGTAAATCCACTCCAAGCCACAGTGTCTTTTTCCAATGAAAAAAGTCGACATTAATAAAAACTCATTTATATTCTTGTATCTGCTTTGTCTTTCGGCTGTTCCCGTTAGGGGTCGCCACAGCAGATCAATCGTTTCCATCTCACCCTGTCCTCTGTATCTTCCTCTGTCACACCAACAACCTGCATGTCCTCCCTCAGCACATCCATAAACCTCCTCTTTGGCCTCCCTCTTCTCCTCCTGCCTGGTGGCTCCATCCACAGCATCCTTCTCCCTATATACCCTGGGTCCCTCCTTCGCACATGTCCAAACCATCTCAATCTCTCCTCTCTGACTTTGTCTCCAAAATGTCCCACCTGAGCTGTCCCTCTGATGTATTCATTCCTAACTTTCCCCTTCACTCTTGCTGCTATTCTTCGGTCAGAAATCACTCCTGCCACCTTTCTCCACCCTGCCTGCACTCTCTTCTTCACCATTCTTCATTACTTTGAACAGCTGACCCCAAATATTTAAACTCATCTACTTTCACCACTTCTACTCCTTGTAACTGCACTATTCCACTGGGCTCCCTCCCATTCACACACATGTACTCAGTCTTCCTTCTACTGACTTTCATTCCCCTTCTCTCCAAAGCATATCTCAACCTCTCCAGACTAAACTTGCTCTCTGCTCTCACTACAGATCACAATGTCATCTGCAAACATCATAGTCCATGGGGACTCATATTCTTGTATAAATGTAAATAGTCTTTTTTTTCCAATGAAAGAAAAGTCTACATTAATGAAAAAAGTCACATAATCTTGTCTTTCCCAGAAAGAGACAAATTCTTACTGTTTCCTAATGGCACAGTTCGCTTTTTCCATTTCATCTGTGTTCATGAAGCCAGTGACAATTCCACGGATTCTTGTCCTTATGAGACTTTTTCTCGCAATCTTCTCTCTGTCCGACATCAGCCCATGATAGACGTGATGCACAATTCTTCTTTTAAAAACTTTAGAGCTCTAAAAGTTTGCAATGTCCACATGCTACGTTTAGCTTAAGTGTTGCGCAAGAGCGTCGCTGCAGCAACCAACTAGTCCCGCTTTACAACTGTTGCAACAACCAGGCTTTTTTCTCATTGAAACTCTGCGGATCTGAGGACACCGATTTATATCTGTAACACACAGATCAGTGTCTGCAGACCGGCACGGACTTATAAAACTTGCACGATGTCGTAAATAAAGAACACTTTGCAAAAGACATTTTAAAAACTCAGTGACAATCACACAGTTAAACATTGACACTCCCCTCATGATGAAATCCACAAAATTTTGCAGATCCACTGAGTTTTCACAGCCCTGACTATAGCAACAAAACATCTCCAAGCTAATAGTTTATGATGCTAGCTAGCAAGATTTTATTTTTGGTACTTTAAGTATTTTTTTGATGTCATTACTTTTGTACTTCAGTAACATTTTCAATGCAAGACTTGCTTGTAACAGAGTATTTATAATGGCTGTTGGCAGCCCATACCCACACACTAATTAACTGTAGTAACAACAGGTTTGTCAAAATTCATTCAACTTGCAAGAAGACAACCTCTGCATCATGATTACATGGCTAAAGCTGCATTCAGCCCTGTATGCCAATCCTTTCTCCGTGTTATGGACAGAATTATGGTGCCAAGATGCTTTATGTATGCAAGTCACAAGTGCGCATAAATTAAATCCCTTATTATGCTTAAAAAAAAAAGTTCAATCCACAGATCACACATTTCAGTTCATATGCAGTAAAGACAAATGTGGGTTCTAGACTAAAATTTACTAAACTAACTTAGGTAAATAGAAACAAACAATGTGACCAATACTCACCCCTGGGGGCTGAGGTCCAGTGAGTCATCCATGCTGTGCTGGAAGCTGGGTGAGCCCAGGTCAGGAGTTGCATTATTAGCAGACATTGTTGATGCAGTGCTGATGGTGGTTGTGCACAAACTGGCAGTGCCGCTGGTGCAAGCCTTCGGGGGACTAGTGACTAAAAAGCTCTCAGACTCTGCCAGGTTCTTAACCTGGTGCATTACACCTTGAAGTGACAAATTCAAGAATTACACCCCATAATATATGCAAACACACATGCACATACATATATACAGTTATGCTCAAAAGTTTACATACTCTATCAGAACTTGTGGGGGCTTTTGTTGGCCATTTTTCAGAGAATATGAATGATAAAAACTTTTTTCCCCCCACTCATGGTTAGTGGTTGGGTGAAGCTGTTTATTGCTTTGCATTTTGTATCACCCGTTATACAGCTTTATGATGAAGTGGTATAGAGGAGGATTTTCTTCAAAAGAAGACCTGAAACTTCAGCTACAAATTGCCAGAAGGTACATCTCAGATGCAAGCCTAGATTTGATCCATTTTGGTAAAAGAATATCCTTTTCCGCTTGACTCCACTATGAAGCTAAGAATGGTGATGCAAAATGCAAAATTTGCACTGTGCACAATTTCTCACATCACAGCCACATAAACCTATATTTTCTTCTGGGTTATCTCAGTGTCTTTCGTCACTCTTCTCCAGCTTCTGAGAACTGTCTACTCTGTGCAAATTTACCATAGAGTGCCATACTGTTTGTATTTCTTTGTATTGATGTAAATTAAGTCCAAGACATATTCAGTGGCAGCTTTACCATCAGATAGCCTCGTCCACAACTACCACAAAAGACTCCAAGCTGTCACTATTGTTAAAAGGGGGCAATACACGGTATTAAGAACAGGGGTATATAAACTTCTGATCAGGGTCATTTGGGTAGTTTCTGTTATTATGATTTAAAAGAGTAAACACAGTTGTCTGACAATAAATGGTTTCACCCAACCACTAACCATGAGTGGGAAAAAATATTCTGCCAGGGTATGTAAACTTTTGAGCACAACTGTGCACGTGCACGCACGCACGCACACACACACGAGGTCTGTTAGAAAAGTATCCGACCTTTTTATTTTTTTCAAAAACCTGATGGATTTGAATCACGTGTGCTTGCATGAGCCAACCTTGAGCCTTTGTGTGCATGCGTGAATTTTTTCACGCCTGTCGGTTGCGTCATTTGCTTGTAAGCAGCCTTTGTGTGAGGATGGGTGGAGTCTCTCATCGTTTTTTCTTTGCAAGGAAATGGCAGAACGACTGGAGCAGCGCGACTGCATCAAATTTTGCCAGAAACTGGGCGACAAATTTCCATGACAAAATCTCTTGTTAAAAGTGAAATCTGCCGGAAAATGGCTGATGTCCAGCTCTTGTGATAACCAGAGAAATTGCACACGACGGTCCCGGCTCCACACAGCGATCCGTTTAGAAATGATGTGGTGGTTTCTGCCTCTCGATGGCGGCTTGGAGCGCGGCGAGCCGTGCGCCATTGTGGGCCGTCCTTAAAGCTGTAGTAACACTCCTTATTCTCTGTGAAGCCCGTAAAATTTTCACCGAAAGCCAGATACATTTTTCGAATGGTTTCCAGCTGCCTGTCTCTAACAGTTTCTGAAAAAATTCTGATGGAAAAAAGCCCAAATCATTCTGCCATTTCCTCGCAATGAAACGACGACGAGAGGGGTGGAGCAGTGCTCACTCAAAGCCTGCCCACAGGCAAATGACGCAACAGACAGGCGTGGAAAAATGCATGCGCACGAAGGTTCAAGCTTGGCTGATGTAAAAACATATGAATCAAATCCATATATTTTTTGCATAAAATAAAAAGGTTGGATACTTTTCTCACAGACCTCGTGTGTGTATGTGTATACGAGGTCTGTGAGAAAAGTATCTCTATATATATATATATATATATATATATATATATATATATATATCACACACAAACACACAGATATCTCCTAGAAATTCAAATTTAGCAATTTAGTGAATTCTAGCAAGTTACAAATGAATGCTTTGGAGTTGGATGAGGCACCCTGTGGACAGCTCCCCCCCCCGTCTGCATATATAGTAATGGTAAACGCCACACTGGCAGAACCATTTATGATTAATAAATGATTAATACCCATATATACAATTTATTCTTGCAAGACAGAAGGTATGTAGTGTATGAGTGAATGTGGTGTGTGTGACCCCCATCCACCCTTTCCGGTCAGCCTGCAACATCCTACTCAAAACCAACCGACAACTTCTATCAGGACAGAATATGAATGGTTATGGAAAAGAGAAAAAAAAAAAGTTTGGTTTGAAAACGACAAAAAATCCTTTACCTCCGACTTGAAAAGGACAGACATTGTCAAAAAAAACTTTTTTTTAAATCTAACATTGATTAAAAAGCTGTAGATTACCTTCTCTTCTGAAATAGACACTGAAAACATCTGGCAGCTTCTGCATAAGGATCTCAGCCATCTGAAGAGACCCCACTACAATCTTTAGGTCCTGACTGGATAGCATGGAGGCAATGTGACTGGTAAGATAAATGACAAAAATAAGTCAATAAATTTGAGTTCATTTGTTTTATATAAAGTACCAACTATTTGACATCAGCTGGAAAATAGCTGGAATACTATTTTTTATTTCTTGATAATTACCAATATTAAATAGTTCAACATAAAACAACCCTTTATTACCATTGTTTAAACAGTTGTAATTTAAGACAGTAACAAATTAATGCATATTACATCCAAGTAAATTAATTCATTTCCATGCTTTTAAGGGATATAGCAAAGAAGACAGCACACTGAATACAGTTACAACAGAGCTGATATGAGGGGATGTATAATGCTGCATAAACCCATTAAATGAAACCAAATCCCAATTAAACCAAAAATGTAAAACCATTACACCTTTTCATTGTGCTTGAATGTGAAAGGCAATTTATTTTAGTTTTTTTTTTTTTTTTGACCAAGTTAGTCCCACTGAGATCAAGATCTCTTTTGCAAGGAAGACCTGACCAATTATAGTTTCCAATTCACCTAACCTGCATGTCTTTAAACAAAACCAACAGCAGGATCTATTACCTGGACACAGCATGATTCCTCAACACATCCTTCAGCAGCTCTGCATCAGCAAAGAAGATGATCCTAAGGATGGCTCTAAGGCACTTGTGTCTAACGGCAGGGCCTGCTGATGAGCTGTACACCTCATAAAGGACCCCAAACAGGGTTTTGATAAAGCACTTCGCCAGGTCTGGATCCTCCTTTATCAGTTGTGCTCGTGCATCTTCTCGACGTACCTCCTGGTGACTCCCTGCTGCTGCTAAAAAAAAAAAGAGCACTGTGTAATACAAACAGAAACCATGGGGGGCGAGGGGTTCTACAGTGACAATTGTGCCATCAACACTGTGGTTGACCCATGTCCACTGAAAACAGTAATAACTCAAAACAATTTAGCTGTGAGTATCCAAACAACAATGGTACAGCAAGACAACCACAGACGGGTAAAAGGCCACCTTACTATTGGATAAATTTCAGAAGTATGGTACTGACTCATGACTAATACACGCAGCTATCAACAAAACAGGTATCAGTGTCCATATATGGGGGATAAACTCAGAATTTTTGAAGATTACATGTGGTGTGCCTTAAGGTTCAGTCCTTGGCCCATTGCTGTTTCTTTTAAATATTTATGATATATGTTTGATTTCTAAGTCCCTGAATTGTATTTTATTTGCTGATGATACGACTGTGTTCTGTAGTGGGGATCATTTGGGACAGCTTTTGGACATGATGGAGAAGGAACTGCAAAAATGTATTCAATGGTTTGATTTAAATAAAGTATTACTTCATCTTGGTAAAACAAAATGTATTATATTTGGAAATAAGCCCAGAAATTTAAGTAGAAATTTATTATTACAGGATGCTGAAATTGTAACTGAAACAAGATTTCTTGGAGTTCTCATTGGTTATAAATTAAAACGGAAAACACAAATTATGTTAAATCTAAAACTCTACGTTATTAAGTATCTGTCGTTAACACACATGCTACCACAGTAGTGATGCAGCACCACTTCAAGTGCTGCTGCCATTTATTAAACAGTACAGAAAAACAAATGTGTATATTCTTTTGAATGTGCAATATTTTGAATGCCCAGAGACCCAAGCATACTCTACTCTTGAAATGAGATGCACATCATGACAACAGAAACTCAAATCAGAAAAGGAAAACTAGGGATGTTAAGTGCAAGTTCTTTTTCATTCCTTTGGACCACCAGAGGGCAGAGCTTAGCACCTGGATTATTGGCCTGACAACCGGCGTGGCTATGAATTGGGCCAGATACTGGCCTCCATTTTGGAGTGACATTTCCCACTCCTAAACGGTCAATAGGGGAGCTGCGCTGAAATTCCCTCTCCTCAACGGCCAATAGGAGAGCAGCGCTTGTGCCACATTGTGAGGCTGACGTCAGCGTCTCAGCCACCAACCAATCACAGGCTAGGAGAGAGAGGCCAGTATGTGGACCAATTCAGGGCCGGTTGTCAAGCTACTGTATTATCCCACGCGGGCAGAGGTCGAGATGTTCCACAGACAAAGTCACATTAGTGACCGTAACCTGGGTGACGTCAATAACAATATGTAAGACTGTTACCCAGCATTCTGTTCTTTCTACATCTCTCGCATGGAGCAGAAGGTCCGAATATTTTGGACCGCTCATCTCGTCGGAGCCTCACAACCATTTTGGTTGGAGCTATGCGTCCTCCACAGGCTGCAAGACAACTACCTCCTTTGTTTTCCTCAGAAAGGAATACCACTCATGGCGACAAAATCAGCTTACTATGAGTAAACATTGGTACCTTAACTCTTTACCTTTGCCGTTTGTGTTAGTCCAGAGACAGCTGGCGTATGTTTTTTTTTTTTTTTTTTTTTTTTATAGATTAAACTGCATGTTGCGAGCGTTTCCCACTCTGATTATACAGCAGCTATAGTCGGCACTGAATTTGGCCACTGTAGTGTGAGTGTTCCCCCGCTCCCTGCTACACCCCCACTTGGGGCTCTAACCTTATAACAACTGGCTGTGAGTCTGAGGTGCTGTGAGTGTTTTCCACTTCCTGCCATGAGCATCTCGCAGGACAGTAGCTGGTGGACAGAGAGTGCTTCCCGCTCCGCATTTTAAATTGTTGTCACAGGATTTGACTGCATAGTGTATTGGGTTTCCCTTACTACCACACACACAATAATGTCAACTGTGCTTGTCCAGTAGCTGCTTGGCCCCTCTGAGCCTGGATGGCCATAATTTATGCCCATCATGTTTTGGGGCTGGACACTTGAGACAGGCACTCACAGAAGACGCGTGCTTCAATGGTGTTTCCATACGATTGGCTGAGAGATCAGCCAGACTTTGCTTTAAGTAGAGATGTCATCTGCAACAACAGCCTCCAGTGCACGTAAAAGCCCAAATGCTGAGGCCCTTACTGCTACAGCAAAGAAGAGTTGCCATGACCTGGTCTTGGTCTGCTGAGGTCAACACGCTAGCCTCTGAATTTGCTCACATGGAGTCACTGCTCCTTAGTCTGCAGCCTCCTGCAGCTTCTGCTATTCCTGTCAGCTCTAGCACGTGCTACAGCTGACATGCGAGTTGTCCGGCTAGCTCAGACATTTCTCCCCTACCTTAGAGGGGAAAAGTTCTGGGTTGTCTCTCACATTTTTTACTGAAATTGGAGCAACTTTAACTTTTGTTCCCTGTACAAACTGAAACTGACCTTTGTCACCATTTCTGTTGTTTTCACCCCATAACATTCCATTACAGATCATCCAAACTATGCCTTTTTGGAATCATTATGCTGGACAAATAATGTAGTATAGTTTTTAACATGATTAGAGCATTTTTACATTTTGACCTCTGTGTAACTCTTCATTGACCCCTAGCTGTCTACAGCTCCAACCCTAAATGTTGTTTCGTCACCTTAAGTGGTACTGAAAACCTGCTTGGCCCATGGATTAGCATGGCAAGGCAGAAGTCGATCTGTTTGCCTCAAACGCCACAACACACTGCCACATGCGGTTCTCTCTCTCAGAACCGAACAGCCCCTTGGGCCAAGACACTCTGTCTGAACCTTGGCCGGGCCATCTCCTGTATGTGTTTCCTCCTCCTCTGCTGATCATGCTTATGCTACACAGGATTTGCATGAGCAATCACAGTGTTGCTGGTAGCCACATGGCCAGGCAGGACATGGTTCCCATGATTCTAATGCTCCTCAGCAGGGAGCTGTGGCCTCTCCCTCAGAGGAAGGACTTTTTGTGCCAGTTTTGTGGCATCCTCACTGAGAACGTCTTCAGCAGTATGTGTGGCCACTGAAGGTTAAGACTCTATGCCGAACCCTTGTGATCAAGCTGTTGTACAGACTGCACTGAATGCCCTTGTGTCCTCCACTAGGGCATTATATGACAATAGATGAAAGCTTTAACCGTTGGTGCAGTAGACAGGCTGTAGCCCCAGAGCGTTGCTCTGTGCTAGTGCTGCTCAGCCATCTTTAAACATTGTTTGATGGTGCTCTTTCTATCTCTACTGTTAAGGTCTATGTTGCTGCTGTCTCTGCTCAGCACATTATGGTGGATGGTCACTCAATAGGGTCGTACTCTTTGATATGGCGTTTTTTTTAAAAAAGGCGCTCTCTGGCTGAAGCCTCCAAGGGTTGCACATGTGTCATCCTATGATCTTCCAGTGGTCCTAGAGGGGTTATGTTCCCTGCAGTTTGAGCCACTGGGAGGCAGCGACCTCAGAAGGTTGTCTATTAAGACTACATTCCTCCTTGCAGTTTCATCCACAAAGTGTGTTGGCAAGCTCCATGCCTTGTCAATTGCTGAGAACTGTGTGCGACTGTGTGCGGTGAAATTCTGATGGGTCAGGGGTTACACTATGGCCTAATCCTTCCTTTCTACCAAAGCAAGATTTGGCTTTTCATGTTAACCACCCTGTTACTTTGGCTGCCTTTGCCCTACAATCTAGTGCAGAGACTAATTCTAGTCTGTTGTGTCCTGTTTGTGCACTTAAACATTACACTGAATTGACAGCTGAGTTCCGTGGAACTGATCCTGTCTTTGTCTAGTATGGGGGGCACAGGATGGGTGGGCTGTGCCTTATCGAAACAAAGTCTGTCACAGACTGTTGATGCTATATTGTGGGCTTATATGACCGGCAACCTCCTGCAGAGAGATGTCGTTCAACCCGGGGCATATCCACTTCCTGGACTGCCCTGAGAGGCTTTCCACAGAGCAACATCTGTGCTGCAGCAACGTGGGATTCCTCCTGTACTTTCATCCGCTTCTAGAGAGTTAACATGACTGCTCCTCACCCTGTGACAACAGCTGCTCATCAGCCTCTTCAAACTTCAACTAAGGTTCAGTAATTGCAGACTCCTCGTGATCTTTAGGGTATGAGATCACCCACATGTTTAGCACTGCCCACTGGTGGTCAAGAGGAATGAAACAGAATGAGAGTTACATATGTAACTATGGTTCTATGAATTTCGGATGACGACCAGATTTGGTTGTCAGTTGGAGTCTAGCCGATAGATTCCAAAAGAACAGAATGCTGGGTGACAGTCTTATACATTGTTACTGACATCACCCAGGTCAAGTTCACTAACGTGACTGTTGGTATAAAATCTCGACTTCTGCACATACAGGCGTGGAATAATCTAGGTGCACTGCCCTCTGGACTTCATAGAACCGTAGTTACATACGTAACTCTCAGTTTTAGACATCAAATCAAATTTATCCATTGATTTAGAAAAAATGTGATTTTGGGGAATGTATGGAATAGTTTGTGACAGCCACATCTTGTGGCCAAATGCAAGGATCATTTGCCAAGAATCAATACAATCTGGCATGAAGTTAAAGTGCAACTGACAAGATCTTTCATATTTTACATCATGTTTCCTCCAAACATGATACCTGGAATTCATGCCAAAGAGTTCAATCTTTCTCTCATTATACCAGAAAATTTTTTCTCATGGTCTGAGAGTCCCTCGGGTGCCTTTTGGCAAACTCCATGCACCTTTTACTAAAGAGTGGCTTCCGTCTGTCCACTCTACCATAGTGGTCTGACTGGTGGATTGTTGCAGAGATGGTTGTCCTTCTGAAGTTTCTCCTCTCTCCACAGAGGAATGCTGGAGCTCTGACAGAGTGACCATCGGGTTCTTGGTCACCTCCCTAACTAAGGTCCTTCTCCCCCGATCGCTCAGTTAGATGGGCAGTCAGCTCTAGGAAGAGTCCTAGTGGATCTAAACTTCTTCCATTTACGGATAATGGAGGCCATCGTGCTCATTGGAAAATTCAAAACATCAAAAATGTTTCTGTACCCTTCCCCAGATTTGTGCCTCAAGACAATCCTGTCTCGGAGGTCTACAGACAATTCCTTTGACTTCATGCTTGGTTTGTGCTCTGACATGCACTGTCAACTGTGGGACTTTATGTAGACAGGTGTGCCTTTCAATTCATGTCCAATCAACTGAATTTACCCCAGGTGGACTCTATTTAAGCTGTAGAAACATCAAGGATGATCAGTGGAACCAAGATGCATCTGAGCTTAATTTTGAGCATCATGGCAAAGACCGTGGATACTTATGTACCTGTGATTTCTTTTCTTTTTTTTTTTTTTTTTTAATAAACTTGCAAACATCTTAAAACTTTTCACATGGTCTTTAATCTATTTTGGAATGAGACTAACAAAAAAAGTGAATAAAGTGCAGCACTGTGAACACTTTCTGGATGCACTGTATTATAATCTTGCATCAACAGGGAATTTATTTTAATTTCTAGGGAGTGTGTACATTTTTTTATGATGTGCAGGGAGTACTTTGATTCATTTGCAATTTAGGTAAATAAATGGTAAATAGACTGCATTTATATAGCACTTTTGATCTGATTCTTCATCTGATTCTTCTGAATCACATGCTCAAAGCGCTTTACAAATTATGCCTCACATTCACCCCGATGTCAGGGTGCTGCCATACAAGGCACTCACTACACACCGGGAGCAATAGGGGATTAAAGGCCTTGCCCAAGGGCCCTTAGTGATTTTCCAGTCAGGTGGCGATTTGAACCCATGATCTTCTGGACTCAAGCCCAACACCTTAGCCACTAGACCATCACCTCCCCCAGGTACATGTGTACATAAATGAGTACATGTAGATGACCCTCAGAAGAAGAAAAAAGAAAAAAGCAAAGCAGCGCAATGTTACACCCCTCTTTCACAGGGCACCTTTCTATTATGATCGCCCATGATCAAAAAACAGGATGAAACCACTTCCTCCGGCTTGCCTCCTAACAGGCTTGCTTACAAAGTGCAGACCTTGCAATCTGCCTGAAAACAAAAATAAGGAGTTACACCCTCTGCCAGAACTGCAACAAACACTGCTTCTACTTCAAATTTTTAGCCTGATGGAGTTTCAAGCTGTACTCCTTAGAATTACACCGTTTAAACACTTCTGAACATGACTGAATCTGTCTAGACTATGAACATTTGGAAGGTACCATGCACTAGCGAAGATTTGGTGAATCAGGATGGATATTTTTTTTTCACGTGAAAAACTATGTATGCCAAGTTTGTTCAAGATTGACAAAAATGGATCAATACGTTACTATGATACTTCAAAACATGCCCCGATTTAGAATAGCCCCAATAGAACCAACAATAAATTTACTAGTTTTGTGACTATTGGGTTTGTTACAATCCTGTTGATAAAACACAACCAAAATAATGAGACAAGTGAAACGCTAAACTCCTTAAAGTTCACGCCCGGTTTGATAAAGTGGTCTAATCTTGTTTAGTTGACTAAACTCAGTCGTCTAATCTTTTGACGTTAGTCACTGCACAAAGCGTGTAGTCGACTAAAGTTTTTAGCCTGGTACAGAGGAGGCTAAACTTACTTTATGCCTGATTCACATGGCAAGATGTTAAAATTGCACGGTAAAGACAACGCATCGCACACAAAGATTCCACACATTAACATTCCCAGGTCAAATAGGAAATCTCGCAAAATCTCTCAAGCTTAAACGTGACTTAAGAGTAAGCAAACATGGTGGACAAGGAAAATGCAACAGAGATAGTTTGTGGACCATTTCTAACTGAGAAAAAAAGAATACAAAAAGAAAAAGAAAAGGCACTGGTTAAAGGAGTGGAGATGACGCGACCACTGGACTTTCTGGTAAGCCATAACAGCCGTTTTGATTTTGGATTCCGCGCTGTGAGGCCCATCACCTCACTTTCGGAGTGGCTAGACTTCACATACTGCCCGTTTGTAGTCGCGGGACACCACACACGCTGGGATATCGGGCCAAGACGATCCAACATGTTGAATATCCACGATTTAAGGTCTGAGCAGTCCTGAGGTCCTTCCGAGCAGACTAGAGGACTCTTAACACACCACACACAGCTGGAATATTTGATAAGATTATCTTTAGAGCCATCACGATAGTCGGGCGTCCTTAAGACTGTCGGAAGGGGAAAACCGGGTCTGAAATCAGCATAATTATCTTACCGTGTGAACCAGGCTTTAGTCCACAAAACTTCAGTGTCTTACCTCAAAAATGACAGCTATCATGTATCACCAATTGATGGAGAGGAAGGAAGGAAAGCCTTGTAGCAGAAGTGGGTGTTCCAGTACCAGAATAATCCACTTGAGATGTTTACAGGCGCTGAGGCCAAGAGCACTTCTCCTGTGGTGTGGTGGACTCGGCCATGTTTGTAGCAGATGACCAATGCGGAAGTAAACAAAACAATGACGCATTGGAGGCGTTTGTTGGCAAAGGCAATGGGGAGGCTACTTATGCCCATGAAAATTGTCAACTAATGTTAGACGGCTAATCTACAAGTTTAGCCATCAATGTGAAACAGAGATTAGACGGCTCATGCTGGGCAAATAACTTTAGTCGACTAAGTAAGTTCAGTAGACTAAAAGATTAGACTGCTTTATGAAATCAGGCCCATGTATTAAAAGTGAAAAGGTTGGCTCATACATGAATACTAGACATGTAGCATAAAAACCATTATGTACATACTGCATAAAAGGACAAACTCTTGAAAAGCTAAGATAAAAGACCATTAGTTTAATAGCACCTCTTTTACCTGTAGTAGGATTGGCAAGAGGATTAGGCTTTCTCTGGATACCCCGTGCTGTTCCAGTGTCCTCATTGATCTGCTGCATAGAGTTGAAGTCAATTGTATAAACACGGCCCAGAGTTGACAAGCTGATCTCATCCTCCCCGTTCTGATGGGCTGTCTGTGTGGTCAGATTACCAAAACCCATCACACGAGTATTGCATATAGGCAACCCTCAACATTCTAGAAAATGCTAACAGTGCAAATGTGTCGAGTCTAAACACTGTAATACATTTCAGATGTTTCAAACCAGTTCTTCAATGGAAAATAAGTCTTGTGAAGTCAGAGTAAAAGAAAATGCACCAGGACCCTGAAGACATTGACCTTGGGTCTCCTGCAAAGACATCACCACCAAGAACCTGTATCCAGCGACCTCAAAAACTGAATGCATTGCCATAACCCTTTTCCACTGCTTTGCAATGATTCCAAAACAAATTGCTGCCACTGCACTGTGGCAGCAATTTGGGATTAAGGACCTTGCCCAAAGGAACTTTTGTGGTTTTCCTGACACAAGCAAGACTCTCACGTCATGTTCCCATCACCTCGTATCTCCATAAGCTATTTCCGGACACATTTGACCCTGCAGTCACATTATTGACAACTGAGGGTGACAAGCAGTTGGCATTTCTCACTTGATGAAAATTCCTGGGGTATGGCTACTTGGCGTTAATGTGCAAAATGTTTAATGATGGCTTATAAAGGATAGGAAAACCCATTACTGTCACTGAATTTTTCCTCCATGTGAGTAAGTTCCTTCGCTCTGGGTTGCCACAGCAGATACAAAGTGGATCTGCATGGTGATTTGGCAGATGTTTTACACCAGATACCCTTCCTGACAACTCCACATTCCGTGGAGTACAGCCCTGCCCTTGGAGTACGCCCTTGGAGTACACCCTTGCCACATTTAATGTGGCAGGGGTTTGAACCGGGAACCTTCCGCACTGAAACCAAGTGCACTAACCACTTGCCACCATGTCTGCCATCAGTTTTTCCTCCATGCTTGACTGCTTAATGGAACCAAAGTTCACTCAAATTGTCTTAATATAAAGTCTTGCACAGTGACATTCCTTTACCCCTACTTAGCAAGCTAATATCTCTGTAAAATATTTTGCAAATCCCATCAGATGGTAACAAGGTTTACATTTCATCTCATACAAATACACTTCTGATGGTCAAACCCAGGATGTGAATGAAAGCCTAGATTTTAGGACCAATCCCAATAGTACTCTCCCCACACCTTTTCCCTTCATTTTTTTGATTGAATGTGCAAAATGCAAAGTGGTAGTGTGAAGCTAGAGTATTAGGATTGAGCGTAAGTCTTCATCCAGGTCAACTGCAAACCCCAGCAAACAGACTCCTCACTCTGCTTCTGAAGTAATGCATTCAGTACCTCAATTAATTCCACAATGATCACAGCATCAGCTGCCAAGGCAAGGTCAGCAAACCTTTTTTTTTTTTGCCAACAAAGGCACCTGAGCTGCTGCTTTCCACAACCCTAACCAACATCCAGTCCATGCAAGTACTGAAAACACAGCCTCCTTAATGGAGAAAAATAGCATAAGTCTGGACTGTGTCAGCCAAAACCCTGAGTTTAAGAATTGAAAGAGAAATTGTTTGGTTGTCGATCACCTACTATAAATGTACCACTGGATGCTAGACGTGGAGATTAATCAATACAAATCAGTATCTAGATAAAAACGTGCGGGATGCGAGTGTATTGATTCATTCAGTGTGTATCGATTCAATTGACAGGTCAAATCGTGATCACATCTCTCGCTGCGTGCTTGCATCGTTTTTTTTCCTGAGACACATTGAATGCACCCTCTCTGCTTCGCATTTAAATCAGACGTTTGGAGATACTTTGATTGTTTTAAAAAAGATGGGGAAACTTCATAAGACGCAGTTTGTAAAGAATGCCGTGCCACTCGGACATTCCTTAGTTTATAAACCTCCAGCAAAACTCTGGTGAGAAAAGTATCTCAAATTACTTTTGCCAAGGTGATTGTCAATGAGTGACTCACTAAGTCACTCATTGAGAGTGATGTTGTCTTAATGTTTACTGTTTAAATTTTGATAGTGATGAAACAAGTTCCACATATGAGGGAACCAATTCCTGTTCCATAATGGTGAATCTGGTAAATTTGCTGCTTATAAAGAGTAAAACCAATCCTCTGCCTCTAGTAGAATCAGAAGACATATGCCATAGTACCATACTGAATTGCAGCTTCTCATTTTCTATTTAAATTTTTGGGATAAATTCTTTGCATCATGTTGAATTGCATCGTATCGCACCAAATTACGAGGTCTGTCCAAAAAGTATCGTACCTTTTGATTTTTTTCAAAAACTATATGGATTTGAATCACGTGTGATTACATCAGCCAAGCTTGAACCTTCGTGCGCATGCGTGAGTTTTTCCACGCCTGTCGGTTGCGTCATTCGCCTGTGGGCAAGCTTTGAGTGAGCACTGGTCCACCCCTCCCGTCGGATTTCTTTTGTCTGAGAACTTGCTGAGAGACTGCCGCTTTGCTCCATGAAATTTTTTTCAGAAACTGTTAGAGACAGGTAGTTGGAAACCATTCGATAGATTCAGTTGGATATCGGTGAAGATTCTGTCGGCATCACGCGGATTATGGACTGTTAAAACCCTTTTAAAGACGGCCCACAGTGGCGGAGGCCGCGTGGAGCGGCCATTCGACAGGCTGGATCGACCAGATCCTTTCTAAACTGAATGCTGTGTTGATCCGGGACATCATGTGACTACCACAGAAATGGCAACAGAGCTGGACATAGCACTTTTGCGGCACATTCCACTGTTACAGGAGATTTTGTAATGAAAGACGTGCAGAGGATTTCGCGCGTCGGCACGAAGCAGCTCAGGACGCGCAGCAAAAAACACCTCCGTCTTGGAAGTCTCTCAGGACATGTTGGGGCATGTCCAGCTGTTACACAATTTCTCGGATATTCACTCGACTGAAAGCCATCGAAAGCCGTCTGAATCTTCTGAATGGTTTCCAACACGGAGGTGTTTTTTTTTGCTGCGTGTCCTGAGCTGCTTCGTGCCGACATGCGAAATCCTCCGCATGTCTTTCATTACAAAATCTCCTGTAACAGTGGAATGTGCCGCAAAAGTGCTATGTCCAGCTCTGTTGCCATTTCTGTGGTAGTCGCATGATGTCCCGGATCAACACAGCGTTCAGTTTAGAAATGATCTGGTCGATCCAGCCTGTCAAATAGACGCTTGGCGCGCCGCGCGCCCTCCGCCGCTGTGGGCCGTCTTTAAAAAGGTTTTAACAGTCCATAATCCGCGTGACACCGACAGAATCTTCACCGATATCCAACTGAATCTATCGAATGGTTTCCAACTGCCTGTCTCTAACAGTTTCTGAAAAAAATTTCATGGAGCAAAGCGGCAGTCTCTCAGCCATTTCACTGACAATAAAAATCCGACGAGGGGGGTGGACCAGTGCTCACTCAAAGCCTGCCCACAGGCGAATGACGCAACTGACAGGCATGGAAAAACTCACGCATGCGCACGAAGGTTCAAGCTTGGCTGATGCAATCACATGATTCAAATCCATATAGTTTTTGAAAAAAAATAAAAAGGTCCGTTACTTTTTGGACAGACCTCGTAATTTGGTGTGGGCAGAGGGTGAAAAAACGGGGTCTACCCCTCCCCATCTTATAACTACATGAAACCTGTTTTGTTTGATGCATTTATATGTCTACTAATAGAAAATCATGGTTGTATGATTTTTAAGTGTGCACAACATGGTGAATTAACCCCTTCATTGCAGCTACATCTGAAAATTGTGAAATCAATACAGAAGCCCTATTCTATGATTTTTTTTTTTGAGCTTATATGAACAAAATGGATATCTAATTCATGATATTTATAGAAAATAGACATCAGCATATTTGCAGTCACTTCTGTGGAAAAAGTATGATCCTGTGATAATCTTCACCCTTTGTTCCTGTAATTTTGCACAATTGTTATATTATGCTAAAACATTTTTGTTTCATTTCTGTGGTTGCAGAATGAGTAGAATAGTCATGTTGCTGCTTTTGTAGAGATGTAATCTGTACTTTATCCTTTCAGCTGCAAGATGGAACTCTGTGAAGCATGAGAAAATCAACTACGTCAGACCTTGCAAAGAAACTACAATCGTACTGTGAGAAAATTCTATGGTGCCCTCTAGCATTGCCTCAGCAAGGTATACTGCATATGTCATTGATGGAATGTCCATGGTACAAGCTATAAATGAAACTTATTTCAAAACATACAATGACTTGGCAGAGATCATCCTGAAAAGACTGGTGAGCATTTGTGTTTCATCATACAGTATGTGCTGCAAAATGCCCAGGAACGGTTACCCAAGGAATGCTATATCATCATAGCAGGAGGACTCAAAGAGGAAGAAATGGTGAAGTGTGTCAGTGAGTCAGGTGTTTCCCAAATGGAAGACTTGCTTTGTACTCACAAGGAGGCTGACAAGGATGATTCTGCATGCCATCGATATATCCCAAGGCCACAAACGTGTTGTTGATACCGATGTTTTGGTATTACTTTTGTACTACCACTGTACAGGACAACTGTTTGGTGAGGTGTATATGCATGCAGGACATACAGGAAAACTGACCACAAATGAGTGCTGACCAGTACACCTGTTGGCTACAGAGACAGGGCAGAGGGTTTGTTTGTGCCTTCCAGCAATGCATGCATTGACTAGGTGTGACAGCACAAGTGCTTTATTTCATATTGGCAAGCGTACAGCTTATTCCACCTTGGTTAAGAGCATTAACACTCTCTCCAGTTTAGAGACATTCCATACATCACCGGAGTACCTGCAGTCAACCAAGACCCTTGTTTTTCTTTATGGTCAGAAAGGAAAAACTGCTTCCACATTAGATTTGCCACGATGACAGACAGCATCTTCGATGCTTCCTCCCGCTGAGGATGCCTTTCAGCAACATGTCCTGAGAGCAAGGAACCAAACTATTGTATGGTGCCAGAGTCACCATGCAAACCCTTCTGCCAAGGACCCAGTGGGAAATGGATGGTCCCAGGATGAAAACGGATGTTTACAGCCAATAACGTATAAGCAGGAATCGCCACAAGCAGAAGTGAGGGACCTAACACATCTATTCTGCATAAAGACAACTGGGCAACTGGGCAGAAATGTCCATGTCTTCTTGCTGGGCCCAACTGTATTGAGCTTTGTGAATGTAAAGTCTGTCAAAATGTGCCACAACTGGAAGGTGAGGAGGAGGTAAACAACACCGATGACTAAGCTGGTGATCCCAATCATTGTCTAAGTAAAGTCTGCTGAGGGTATGAAAAATGCATTGACCTGTTGCCTCTAACTGCTTTCAGCTTAGGGGGTTGTAGGGGGTTGCTTTCAGCATGAAGGGGGGCTGGTTTGACAGATTTAAAAAGCTGAAGAAACTGTTTTCTGATGGCAGTTTTGGAGCAAGTCTGGGGCCAATTGCTTCTTAGAATAAGGGCTGCGGTATTGATTACATCATTTTTGAGATGTTGTCGTAAAAAAGGCAAATAATTCAAGTCGTACTCTACAGAAGTGCAAATAATCATCCCTTTTCTATCTAGAAGTACAGATTACATCTCTACAAAAGCAGAAACATTACTATTCTACCTATTCTGCAACCACATAATAAAACAAAATTGTTTCTGACAAACAATAACAAAAATTGCACAAAATTACAGTACTAGGGGAGGTACAACCACTACCTTTGCAACCTCCCCCCAGGGTTTTTTCACTTAAACACAATGATTTCTGTCATTAGTAAGTCTATTGTTTGTTCCTACTATGTATTTTAATGATAAGGGTCTATTGGCGGCAATTTTGGACACCATTTTGAATCTTAAACCCATGAATGAATTTAGTTTAGGCACAAATGAGTTTGCTGTGACCTGCAATGGTCTTCCCATTGAATCTCAATTTCAAATTATTTTCATTTATATAGCACCAAATCACAACAGAGTTGCCTCAAAGTGCTTCAAACAGGTAAGGTCTAACCTTACCAACCTCCAGAGCAACAGTGGTAAGGAAAAACTCCCTCTGAGGAACAAAACTCAAGCAGACCAGACTACAAACAAATTACAGAACAATTCACAGAACAATTCATGGACAAATATACAAGAAATGCTATTGGCGCACAGGACAGGAGGATCACCAACACGAATACAACTCCCATCTCTGGATGGAGCTGCACCTTAAAACAGAGAAAAAACAGAATCAGGCATCAGAAAGACAAAAAAAATACTGTATAATTTGCTAGCATTAAACAAGAAAAACAGAGAAATACTAAGGTGATCGCCGGCCACTAGCCCTAAACTTCACTGCGGCCTCAACTTTACAAATCTCTGTGATATTTAAGTTGTTTATATGTTGTATAAAGGTGTTTTAGTGAAAAAACTCTATTTTGGTGGCCATCTTGGATAACTGGCTTGAGGCCAGTTTTAATTTTTGGGAACATCTTGATTAGGGATGGGTATCAAGAACCGGTTCCTTTCGGGTATTGTTAAGAAATGGTTCGATCCACCAACATCAATAACCTTTTTACTTAACGATTCCCTTATCGGTCCTTCAGAGTGGCCGTTGTTTTTGTGGGTGTTTGTCAGGAAAAT
The DNA here is from genome assembly GCF_902500255.1 of Thalassophryne amazonica. Taxonomy (NCBI): domain Eukaryota; kingdom Metazoa; phylum Chordata; class Actinopteri; order Batrachoidiformes; family Batrachoididae; genus Thalassophryne; species Thalassophryne amazonica. Next base: position 81,436,423 of record NC_047106.1, read on the forward strand.
GATAATTTCTCTACATTGATTACAGACCCTGCGGTGGGTCTGTAATAAACTTTGCTTTGAACCTTGAACCAATCAAAGCAGTGATTCGCAGATCGAAGCAATGCTTCGATCACTGCTTCATTGATTAATTTTTTCTTTTGCTTTCCCCCACTAAAACCCTAAAGAGCATATGGCTGTGAGTATTATTTACCTATTTTATGTTAAACCGACCTGTTACGGTCTTCTGACACAGTTGATACATGTACTTTATAACTTATAACGGGGCCGATGCTAACACGTTAGCATGTCTATGGCATTTTCGATATTAGCATTAAGCAGTTGCTGCTGTCAAGCATTTGTTGTTGTAAAAGAGTCAAATGTATTACAAATTGTAATATTTTTTTAAATGTATTTTTGCTTATATATTAATAATAGCAAACAACAATAATAGTAATAACTAATCTAATGATTATATACAATTTTAGAGAAAGAGACAAAAAGAACCTGAATAAAAACAACAGAAAATATAAAACCAACTAACAATGAACATACATAAATAAATAAAGAAATAAATAAGTGTTTCCTGTGGACACCTAGTGACTCTTACACCTCCATTTCATCCCTGTCTTATTTAAGTTTAATGACAGTTTGTTTTGGTCAAACCATATTTTCAATGTGTTAATTTATTCAGTGATTTCCTTCAGAACTATCTGCCAAACTAGAAAACTGCTACATCCTAGTAAGAGCAGAACACTACTGAATCTGAATAAGGAATGGGTTTTTTTTTTCTCACCTAAATGGATGCTGCACTCACTGCACTTACTGTCTGGAATAGTCCCAGATTGCATTTCAGAGCTTCTAGAATTCAAACATTTTCGTGCACGTAGTGATGGGGAGTAATTTTGGGTTTCAGCTTTTTTTTTTTGTTTTTCACCACTTTCATCCCTAAATATGTGAAATCGTGAGTCACTTTTGTGCGGATTAAAGTTACTAATTGGGACTCCTGTCTTGTTGCGAGAAAGAAACGAGAATCGTCCTCCATTCTGTTCACACAGTTCCAAACGCTGCGCGGCTCTCTGCCGAGTCAAGTTAGAACTATAGAATCCATTCGGAATTAATAACTTCAAAGCAAAACACCATTTTGTTTATTTTTATTTATGTCCAGAGATCAAGGATACAGTGACCAATTTCATATTTATTTACTTTAAGACTCAATAAAATACATAGAAAACCTGTAAAGCCTACTTTTAGTACAAAATTCACAAGAGGTATCGATAAGGGAATCGATAAGGAATCGGATCGATAAGCAGAATCGATAATGGCATCGATATCGATAAAATCTTATCAATACCCATCCCTAATCTTGATTATGTTTTGGGGTCATCAAAGGAACTTAAAACAGTTGGTTTGGTTTAGTCCTGCAGGGGGTGCAAAGGTAGTGGTCGTAGCTCCCCTAGTACAGGAACAAAGGGTGAAGATCATCACAGGATCATACTTCTTCCACAGAAGTGACTGCAAATATTGTGCTGATGTGTATTTTCTACAAATATCATGGATTAGATATCCATTTTATTCATATAAGCTCAGAAAATCATAGAATAGGGCTTCTGTATTGATTTCACAATTTTCAGATGTAGCCGCAAAGAAGGGGTTAATTCACCATGTTCTGCACATTTAAAAATCATACAACCATGATTTTCTATTAGTAGACATATAAATGCATCAAACAAAACAGGTTTCATGTAGTTATAAGATGGGGAGGGGTATGTCTCCTTTTTAGGGCCCTTTTTAGATCTTGGCCACAGCTCTAAAAGAATTGAATCGCCATCAAATCACATCAACTCAGGAACAGGCGTGAATCGTATCGCATCATATCGTCAGTATCTTCATGTATTGCTATATGTATCGTATCTCTGGTACAGTATCAAGATGAGCATCAAATCGTCAGTGATGAGATTCACATGCCTACTGGATACTTATGTATTTACTGGACAGTGCATAAATTCAAGACTTATCTGAATAAGAGGGGTGTTGTGGGTGAAGATTGAGGATAGATGCATTTCAAAGCAGATAAATTTTTTGGAATGCTTTATGTTTGCAAATATATATTTATACCTCAATGATCCGGCTGTCAATGCGATTGTATGGATGCCACAGACCCCGGTCATCCCGCCATTGCCAAATAGCTCCTTCTGTAGTCTGGGCACTGCCCTTCTTCAGCATTACATCAACTGCAAAGATGCCCTCTCTTGGCAGGCAAGGCATCAGCTCACTGTCAATTGAACAACAGTGTCTTTAATCTATAAAGTTTCATTTGGCTGGAATTTTATTTGGTATGGACAGAAAAATGGATCTTCTTTTTTCTAGATAAAACAGCATTATTTTAAGCCACATATCACTTCAAGGTGAAGGCAAACTGATGTTACCATATGAGGGAGGTCAGTTCGTAGAGCTCCTGGGGACTCCGAGGAACTAGGTCAATCTGCTCCTGGCAACTACCATTTGATGCACCACACAAAAGGAAGCGCAGTGTTTCTGCTATGTCTGCTCAAAAACAAAGAACCAAAAAAAGATATTTAATTTGTTGGTTTGTCTCATTTTAAAAATATAATAAATAAATAAATAATATTCACTAATAAATAGTTTATTCTCACAACTATTTACTTATTTTAAGTCAATTGTTTAATGTTTTGAATGCACCGGACGACCCGCACAGTCAAAAGATGAAAATGGAGTGAGATTTTATTTCAGGCAAAACATTTTAGTCTCGTCTTTTTCATCAACAATAATGCATGTTAATTTCATCTTAGTCAACAGTTTAGAACATTGACGTAGTGTCATCGTGGTCTTGTTTTCTTCATTAAAAAAATGGTCGAATATATTTTGTCTCGTCTGATGAAATTAACACTAAAATTATGCCATGTGTAATAAAATGGAATAACGCCAAGAAAAATTATTGAACACACCAACTCAAATTTATTTAATACTTAATACATAAGTCTTTGTTGGTAGTGACCACTTCAAGCCTCTTGTATGGAGAAAGAAGTCACATACATTGCTCAGGTGTAATTTTTGCCCATTCTTCCAAAGGTTCTTTGGACCTCTTCTATGAACTCTGAGCTTTCATTCTTTCCATAGATTTTCTATTGGATTCAACTCAGGTAATTAACTGTGCCATTCTAGCAGCTCTATGTTCATTATCTGGAACCAATAGTGTTTCCTTGGCTGTGCGTTTGGGATGACTGTCTTGCTGAAATGTCCACCCTCGTTTCATCATCATCATCCTCGTATATGGCAGCAGATTTTTTATCAAGACTGGCTCTGTATATTTTTCTCATTCATCCTTCCTTCAATTATATGAAGTTTGCCAGTGATGTATGCTGAAAAACACACCATGATTTTCCGACCTCCAAAACTTCATTGTTGGGATGGTGTTTTTGGGGTGATGTGCAGTGCCATTTATGGTGTGTATTATGGCATCCAAAGACTTCAATTTTAGTCTCACCTGACAAGACTATATTCTCACAGTATTTCACAGGCTTGTATAAATGTTGCACAGCAAACTTTAAATGAGCTTAGTAAGTCCCTTCGGCTGCTCCCTTGTTTGCACTCGGGGTCGCCACAGCAAATCCAAGGTGGATCTGCATGTTGAATTGGCACAGGTTTTACGCCGGATGCCCTTCCTGACGCAACTCCACATTATATGGAGAAATGTGGCAGGGGTGGGATTTGATCCAGGAACCTTCTGCGCTGAAACCAAGCGCTTTAACCACTTGGCCACCACCCCTGCTTTTTCTTCAGCAATTGAGTCTTGTGTAGTTAGCGTGCATACAGGCCTTGGCTGTTGAGTACATTACTTGTTTCCTTTTAAACAATTGTTCAATTACTCTCCACAAGTGGTCCTTGCCTCTTGGACAATTCTACTAATAATTCCCTTTACTCCTCTGTCAGAAATCTTGCGAGGAGCACCTGTTCATGGTGAAACTATTTTCTTTCCACTTCGGGATTATGGCCCTACAGTGCTCAATGGAACAAACAGAAGTTTAGAAATCCTTCTGTAACCAATGCTATTGGTATGTTTTGCAACAATAAGGTTGTGAAGATCTTGAGAGAGAGCTCTTTGCCTATCAAGTTTTTTGTGTGACACCTTGGTAATGACACCTTTTTATAGGCCATCAGTTCAGGGCTGAACCAGCTGATATTAATTTGCACTGACAAAGGGTGGGATTGCTTTCTAATTACTAATAGATTTCAGCTGGTGTACTTTTTCCTGTGTCATTCCACTTTATTACACAACTTAATTTCTGTACTTATTTGTTTTGGTTTCTTTGCATGTATGGATTACTTGAGTTGTTGCTGACATTTGGTGAAAATTTCATGTGAATGGCACCTTTAGAAATAAACTGAGAAAAATGGTGACATGTTAAATACTTTACCCGCTGTATGTATCAGAATTTGCTGAATAATAAACAAAAAAAAAGTGCCTAAGTCGATTAAAAAATAAAAACTGTTATGAAAAACATAGTTCAGTTTTAAATGCATTCTACTAATATAGTCAGACTAATTTTGGCAATGCAAGGAATGATGCAGTTTTGTTTTGTTTTTTTACACAGGTTCTTACTCTGTTTGTGTGTTGTATGCAGGTTCTTACTTTGCTTCATGAGCTGGACTGCCAAACAGGGGCAGTTGGAACACATAAGAGAAAACATTCGCACCACCATGATGAACATCCCTGAGCTTAGTACAGGAGGAGTCACTACCAGCAGCTGCTGAATGTTGGTCAACAGATCTCGACAGGCCACCTCTTGCAGCAGGTTCTGTTGTTTTACAGAAAGACATTAGTTCCAAGGAACTGAATGGCAGCTGAAGGAAACAAACAGCAAATATCTTATAACCTGGTAACAAGAACTTAATGCAGGGAGAGACATTCATGAAAACTGGAATTTGCCTCCAATGAATGAGAGTTTGTCCAAGTTTTTTTAATAAGATAATTTAGACAATCTTAATGCAATAAGAATGTTGTGATAAGTGCATGTTCAGACCAGTGATCCAATCAAATCCATCTACATTTATAGAGCGTGTGTACTTAAACCCCCCCCCCCCCCCCCCAAAAAACCAAGCAGTTTAACAAAGTGCTGTACAGCAGATATACAAGGTATTAAAGCAACAATAAATGCAAACAAAAGTCCTAAGATACACATTGCAAAAGAATGCCTATTATTCTGAATTAAAAGCTAAGGAATAAAAAAGGCTTTAAGAGTTTTAAAAACTGGCAACGTGGGAGCCAACCTAACAAAAAGACGGAGCACATTCCAAAGTCTAGGAACTACAACAGAGAAAGCATGGTTGCAACTAGTTTTTAGTCATGCTTCAGGGATGACTAAGAGCAGCTGATCCACAGACTAGGGGTGGGGGATATATACGATTTACAGTTTTACATTATAAATTTGGCTGACGGTAGAGATTTAGACTCCACCGACCAATCACGATAATGCTTGTTGATGACATCGTATCTTCCTCAGTGACTCTGAATGACTGGAAAAGGCTGCAGTCAGTGCTTTGGTCACAGGCTCCAACTCCACCTCAGATTAAAACTTCTCCTGGTAAGAGTGTAAAATTATAAGCTATTTTAACCCTCTGGAGTTGCCTGACTGAATTCGGTCATGTAAAAGTCACATGACCGAATTAAGCAATTGTCCCATTAAATTCACCGGAGTGACTATACGCCCAACCGTTGGTTCAATAAAGTAAATACGTGAGCATATAAGCCCAACCACAACCAACCAATGAGCGCGCTTGTAAGTTCACTTCCGGTTTCAATGTGGGGTAAAAAGGCGGATATTTTCTCGCCAGCTGCGGGAGGGTTCGCAGCCCGCATCGGGGCTATGATCTGAAGCAGTTCTGTTTGGCTCATCACACCCAGGGAACTGCGTAAATGGTAAATACGAGGTCTGTTAGAAAAGTATCTGACCTTTTTATTTTTTTCAAAAACCATATGGATTTGAATCACGTGTGATTGCATCAGCCAAGCTTGAACCTTCGTGCGCATGCGTGAGTTTTTTCATGCCTATCGGTTGCGTCATTCACCTGTGAGCAGGCTTTGTGTGAGCAGTGGTCCACCCCTCTCGTCAGATTTTTATTGCAAATAAATGTCTGAACGATTTGGAGCTTTGCTGCATCAATTTTTTCCAGAAACTGTGAGAGACCTCCAGGTGGTAACCATTCGGAAAATCCAAATGGCTTTGAGGGACAATTTTATGGGGATTACACAGATTAAGGAGTGCTCCAGCCGGTTTAAAGACCGCCCACAGCTGCTGAGAGCACGCCGCACTCCGAGCGCCGATCGACAGGCTGAAACCCCGCTGAAACAACCAGATCATTTCCAACGTGAAGGCTTTGTTGATCCGGGACGTCGTCTGACTTACACAAAAATGGCACGAGACGTGGACATCAGTACTTTTTCAGCACATTCCACTGTTACAGGAGTTTTTTTCATGGAAAGAAAAGCGGACGGATGCGCTACCGTGTCGCTCATGGCGCGGAGCGTGGCGCGCTCTCAGCAGCTGTGGGCGGTCTTTAAACCGGCTGGAGCACTCAATCTGTGTAATCCCCATAAAATCGTCCCTCAAAGCCATTTGGATTTTCCGAATGGTTACCACCTGGAGGTCTCTCATAGTTTCTGGAAAAAATTGATGCAGCAAAGCTCCAAATCGTTCAGACATTTATTCGCAATAAAAATCTGATGAGAGGGTGGACCACTGCTCACACAAAGCCTGCTCACAGGCAAATGACACAACCGACAGGCGTGAAAAAACTCACGCATGCGCACGAAGGTTCAAGCTTGGCTGATGCAATCACACGTGATTCAAATCCATATGGTTTTTGAAAAAAATAAAAAGGTCGGATACTTTTCTAACAGACCTCGTATAGCGCTTTTCCATCTGCATCAGACGCTCAAAGCGCTTTACAAATATGCCTCACATTCACCCCAATGTCAGGGTGCTGCCATACAAGGCGCTCACTATACACCAGAAGCAATAGGGGATTAAAGGCCTTGCCCAAGGGTCCTTAGTGATTTTCCAGTCAGGCGGGGATTTGAACCCATGATCTTCTGGACTCAAGCCCAACACCTTAACCACTAGCCCATCACCTCCCCTGTGTCAAACTAATGCCATCTTCCATTGCTGCGTTTTTTTCCGCAGTAATTAAAGACAGCACCATTAAATGTGTCAAACATACGTCGCTTTTCACACCGCAATAGAGCCTGAAAAAAGTGGTGTAAAAATGTACTTTACATGCAAAAAACGTGTCAAATACACAATCAGGGTTGGGTGAATAAGGTAAGACATTATATTTATCTGTCCAACGGTTGGGCGTGTAATGTTCAATGTATGACTTATCTGCCCAATGGTTGGGTGAATAACCTTTGCCTAAATTCACCAGACTCAGTCTCTGTTTCAATGCATTTTAAAAGTGTACACTTCAAGCTTTATATGAGTTTTTAAATTATGTTAATAGGCCTGCTATAACCTGAATTATGATTAATAATTTCCGCAATGTGTTTTGTGAATTTTATGGTCATATTTAGAATAGAATGTCTTTATTGTCATTGTGCATGTGAACACAATGAAATTAAAAGTGAGGTGTCCCCTCAGGATGCATACACACATAATAAATAAACCCTAAAATGATACTAAAATTACGACAATAAAAATATCAATCAATCAATCTTTTTATATAGCGCCAAATCACAACAAACAGTTGCCCCAAGGCGCTTTATATTGTAAGGCAAGGCCATACAATAATTATGTAAAACCCCAACGGTCAAAACGACCCCCTGTGAGCAAGCACTTGGCTACAGTGGGAAGGAAAAACTCCCTTTTATCAGGAAGAAACCTCCAGCAGAACCAGGCTCAGGGAGGGGCAGTCCTCTGCTGGGACTGGTTGGGGCTGATGGAGAGAAACAGGAAAAAGACATGCTGTGGAGGGGAGCAGAGATCGATCACTAATGATTAAATGCAGAGTGGTGCATACAGAGCAAAAAGAGAAAGAAACAGTGCATCATGGGAACCCCCCAGCAGTCTACGTCTATAGCAGCATAACTAAGGGATGGTTCAGGGTCACCTGATCCAGCCCTAACTATAAGCTTTAGCAAAAAGGAAAGTTTTAAGCCTAATCTTAAAAGTAGAGAGGGTGTCTGTCTCCCTGATCTGAATTGGGAGCTGGTTCCACAGGAGAGGAGCCTGAAAGCTGAAGGCTCTGCCTCCCATTCTACTCTTACAAACCCTAGGAACTACAAGTAAGCCTGCAGTCTGAGAGCGAAGCGCTCTATTGGGGTGATATGGTACTACGAGGTCCCTAAGATAAGATGGGACCTGATTATTCAAAACCTTATAAGTAAGAAGAAGAATTTTAAATTCTATTCTAGAAGTAACAGGAAGCCAATGAAGAGAGGCCAATATGGGTGAGATATGCTCTCTCCTTCTAGTCCCCGTCAGTACTCTAGCTGCAGCATTTTGAATTAACTGAAGGCTTTTTAGGGAACTTTTAGGACAACCTGATAATAATGAATTACAATAGTCCAGCCTAGAGGAAATAAATGCATGAATTAGTTTTTCAGCATCACTCTGAGACAAGACCTTTCTGATTTTAGAGATATTGCGTAAATGCAAAAAGGCAGTCCTACATATTTGTTTAATATGCGCTTTGAATGACATATCCTGATCAAAAATGACTCCAAGATTTCTCACAGTATTACTAGAGGTCAGGGTAATGCCATCCAGAGTAAGGATCTGGTTAGACACCATGTTTCTAAGATTCGTGGGGCCAAGTACAATAACTTCAGTTTTATCTGAGTTTAAAAGCAGGAAATTAGAGGTCATCCATGTCTTTATGTCTGTAAGACAATCCTGCAGTTTAGCTAATTGGTGTGTGTCCTCTGGCTTCATGGATAGATAAAGCTGGGTATCATCTGCGTAACAATGAAAATTTAAGCAATACCGTCTAATAATACTGCCTAAGGGAAGCATGTATAAAGTGAATAAAATTGGTCCTAGCACAGAAACCTTGTGGAACTCCATAATTAACTTTAGTCTGTGAAGAAGATTCCCCATTTACATGAACAAATTGTAATCTATTAGACAAATATGATTCAAACCACCGCAGCGCAGTGCCTTTAATACCTATGGCATGCTCTAATCTCTGTAATAAAATTTTATGGTCAACAGTATCAAAAGCAGCACTGAGGTCTAACAGAACAAGCACAGAGATGAGTCCACTGTCCGAGGCCATAAGAAGATCATATGACTAAACACATAAATTCATCCTCACACAGTCCGGCAATTGGATAAAAAAAGTATTGCACAGCGGTATTTAGTGCACAAATGGCTCTTGCAACAAAGCTATTTTTCAGTCTGTTTGTTTTTGTTTTCAGTGACCTGTACAGTCGTCCTGGTGGCAGTAGTTCAAACAGACTGGTGTGCGTATTTGCAGAAAGCCGCAGTACACGCGCTCATATTTCCTCATTCAACTGCGCTGAGAGCTCCATCTTAGGGCAGGGGAGCAGAGAGGGGGGAAAAAAACAAAAAAACAAAAAACACGTCTTCTGCTCCATCACTGGTGGGACCCCATGACATAAGCCAATCAGGTGGCCAATCAGACACGTGGTGGTGTCTCTGAGGTCTTTCTGGACAAAACGCCACCAAAAACAGACAAACTAACACTGCCTCCTGCTGGACAGAAGCAGGAATGGCGAAATGAGATTATTCCAATGCACAAAAATACACGTCTAACAAGTCAGAGAATCAGGTGCTCAAAATTATATCAGTTTTTGTTTTTTAATTTATTAATTTATTTTAATCAATTTAGCTTTGCAAAGGGAGTATATGACCCATTCAGAAACACTTCCATTAGAACTTTTACACTTAAGTTTATATCGTGATATATACCGTTACCATGAAGGGATTCAATTTATATCGCTATATAAATTTTACTTCATATTGCCCAGCCCTACCACAAACCTTAGTGACCTCGATAGTAAGCATGGCTTCAACAGGTGTTAAATTTGTTGCATATTTTGGTTTAGATTTACAGTTATGTCTTGATGTAGTTATTTGCCTAACAAAAAACATATATGGACAACAGAGAATTGCAATTTCCCTGGACAAGAAGCATTGGGAATGCTTAACATTAGTAAATTCAAGAACAAACCTCCTCATGTTGAAAGTTGTCCACTAGTCTGGCAAAGCAGAGACAAGTGCTCTCAACAGATTTTTTATCCTGAAAAGAAGTTACAAGGGCAGAGAAATGTTAGCTACACTGACATAACAAAAATTAAAGAAGTTAAATCTCACTTTAAACTGGGATTCAGATTTCATAATTTTAAGAAAATGGATATTTTAAGATTTTATATAAAACATTTGTAAAGCACTTTGCTATATGTTTTATCAAGCAATGTAACAAATTTCTAATTAACTTTCTTCCCATGATGTCACAAAACACCCAAGTATCAGAATAAAATCTCTAGGTGTTAGTTTAGTTACGACACACAGATAGGCGTTAGTTTACTTATGACACAGACAGACAGAGGTACCTGGTGCGTTAGTCTCTGAGTCAACAGTGGCAGAGAATCTGCAACTAAGTGGAACTCATCTGGAGTAATGCTCTGACAGCAGTTTGCTGCTATGGCCAAAGCATTCCTCTGGGCATTGATGCTAAAGAACTCCAGGTAGAGCAGGCAGGCAGCAAGACCACCCTGTCAGAGGAAACAACATTATTGAAGTAAATTATTGTGGTCACTAATAGTCATTCAAGGAGAGGCTAGGCTTGGAAAAGGAGACACTATGTAAAACTTACAGCCTGCAAAATCGCTTTGCTGTGTCTCCGTGATAACATCTCCAAAGCAGTCAGGGCCTGCTCTGCTACATCAATGAACTGGATTACCTGAAGCTGTAGACACAAAGGTGGCATAATGGGATTAGTTGGTGCTCCTCCTTGCTCAATGTATTTTTTTTATTTTTACTAGGTTTAAGCTTCAAAGATCCACTCGTAATAATTTTTTATACTGGCAGGGTAATGTAGTCACTCTGTATGTACAAAATAAGTAAGATAAAGAAAATGGCTGGGTGGATTTTCTAAAACAAGGACAGCTCCCCCAGAAACTGGTCCTGAATTTCTACAGAACCCCCACTGAGACCATCCTCACAAACTGCATCAAGGTGTGGTACATAACCTGCACAGATGCTGAACGGAAGGACCTACACCATGTAATGAAGACTGTACAGCATGTGATAGGGTCGGAGCTCCCACACCTACACTGTGTCTACACTAATCGTATGAGGTTGGAGTGTAGTATCATAATTTCAGACACTTTTCACCCCAGACACCCTATATTTGAACTTCTGCCATCAGGCAAAAGCTACAGAATACAATCCCACACAAGCAAACAAAGGAACACCTTTTCCTCATGAGCTGTGGCCTCCATCGCTCCCCATCCCACCCAAACTACTCACCCACTACAATAACTTGCACTGATAATAACGCTCAGGACTAGGGATGCGTATCGAGAACCGGTTCCTTTCGGGTATCGTTAAGAAATAATTTGATCCACCGACAACCTTTTTGCTTAATGATTCCCCTTATCGGTCCTTCAGAGTGGCTGTTTTTGGGGGCGTTTGTCAGGAAAATTATAATTTCTCTGCATTGATTACAGACCATGCAGCGGGTCTGTAATCAACTTTTCTGCAGCGCAGCTTTGCTTTGAATCTTGAACCAATCAAAGCAGTGATTCGCAGATAAAAGCAGCGCTTTGATCTGGTGCTTCGTTGATTCATTGTTTTATTTTGCTTTATTTTAATTTTCCCCGCTAAAACCCTAAAGAGCATACGTCTGTGAGCAATATTTACCTTTTTTCGTGTTCAACTGACCTCTTATGGTCTTCTGAAACAGTTGATAGATGTATTTTATAACTTAAAAACGGGACCGATGATAATCCGGTAGCATGTCTATGGCATTTTCAAAGTTAAAGTTAGCATTAAGCTGTTCACATCTCAGCAGATTGTGTGTGCATTTGTTTTCTGTATAAATAATGACTCAGCGGTCGTTGTAAAGAGCCAAATTGTATTTTTTTTATTCATTTTTATTCATATATTAATAATAATAGCAACAACAACAATAATAGTAATAATAACTCATAATAACTAATAATGCTACAATACAATTTTAGTGAAACAAAACAACAGAAAAGATAAAACAAACTAACAATGAAAAAATAAATAAATACACATAGAAATAAATAACTTTCCTGTGAACACCTAGTGACTCTTACACCTCCATTTCATCCCTGTCTTAAGTTTAATGACAGTTTGTTTCGGTCAAACCATATTTTTAATGTGTTAATTTCTTCAGTGATTTCCTCCAGAACTATCTGCCAAACTAGAAAACTGCCGCATCCTAGTAAGGGCAGAATACTACTGAAATTAATTTGAATAAGTTGGTTTTTTTCCCCTCACCAAAATGGATGCTGCACTCACTGTAGTTTATTGTCTAGAATAGTCCCAGATTGCATTTCAGAGCTTCTAGAATTCACAATTTTCATGCACGTGGTGTTGGGGGGCAATTTTGGGTTTCAGCTTTTTTTTTTTTATTTTATTTTTTTTTTTTAATACCACTTTCATCCCTGGATTTGTCAATCATGAGTCACTTTTGTGCGGATTAAAGTCACTAACTGGGACTCCTGTCTTGTTGCAATAAAGAAATGAGAATCGTTCTCCGTTCTGTTGACACAGCTCAAAACACTGCACGGCTCTCTGCCGAGTCAAGTTAGAATGATAGAGTCCAGACGGAATTAATAAATTCAAAGCGAAATGCCATTTAAATCAAATGAAACCTCTTTCCAAACATTGTAATAGAAACAAACGGCAATCGATCAAAACGTTTTTTCCTCCCAAAACGAGACGTCCTGCGCCGACGTGCAGCAGCCAGCTGAGCTCAGCTCAGGGGTATGGAGAGACATTCATGCCAAAATGTCTGAAAGGAAATGCTTTTGACAAAAACCACAGATTTTATTTATTTTTATTTATGTCCAGAGATAAAGGATCCAGTGACCAATTTAAAATGTTGTTGACATAGAAACCTTTAAAGCCTACTTTTAGTACACAGAAAATTCACAAGAGGTATCGATAAGGGAATCGATAAGGAATCAGATCAATAAGCGGAATCGATAATGGCAACGATAGATAAAATCTTATCAATACCCATCCCTACTCAGGACTGTATTTGCACCTTATGCACTCTATCAGGACTAATGTTTACAACTTTAATGTTCAAAACAATTGTTTTGCCTCTCTGGGAACCATCACCTTATCACGGTGCAGAGGTTTGTGTTCGGCTATGAACCTGAGAGCTGTGTTGTCTGGGGCCTTTGTGTTCCTGGTAGGGTCTCCCATGGCAAATTGGACTCAGGTGAGATGCCAGACTAAGAATGGTTCACAAGACTCCATGACAGAACAAGGCAGAGAAAATGTGACCCGGCCCGGAGGAACCCCGGGACCCCCGTCTGATGCCAGGCCTGAACGGAGGGCCCAACAGCAAGCGCCTGGTGGCTGGGTTTGCCATGGAGCCCGGCCGGGCACAGCCCAAAAAGGTAACATGGACCTTCCATCTCCTCCTTGAGGACTCAGCACCTGCATGGGGAGCAACTGTTGTCAGGTGCGCTGTCCCATGGGTGGCAGTGAAGGTTGAAGGCCTCAGCGGACCAGCTCTGGGGGTGTGAAACGTCACCTCGCTGTGGTGGAAGGCGCCGGAGCTTGTGCAGGAGGTGGACCAATACCAGTTAGATCTGGTGGGCGTCGCCTCCATGCACAGCCTCAGCTTCGGAACCACTTTCCAACAGCAGTTTGGCGTATTCGGCCTTCTTGAAGTCTATAAATGGAGTCCGGTGGGGGACTCCGGTGGGGGACTCCAACACACACGTGGGCAATGACAGAGACACCTGGAAAAGCGTGACTGGGAGGAATGGCCTCCCCGATCTAAACCCACATGAGAGTATGGAGTGAGTGGGTCCCTTCTCAGGGCCATCCAATCTCTGTACTCACAAAGCGAGTGCTGTGTTCAGGTGCTTGGCAGTATGTCGGGCTTTTTTTCGGTGGGGGTTGGCCTCCGCCTTGTCATCAATCCTGTTAGTGAGATTCATGGGCAGGATATTGAGGCGTAGTCGGGGTGAGAAGTGTTTCAGATTTGGTGGGCTCAGGGTCTCATCACTGCTTTTTGCAGATGATGTGGTCCTGTTGTGTTCATCAGCGTGTGACCTCCAACACTCACTGGATTGGTTCGCAGCAGAATGTGAAGCGGCTGGGATGAAGAGCAGCACCTAAATCTGAGGCCATGATTCTCAGCAGGAAACCGATGGATTGCCTACTCCAGGTAGGGAATACGGTCTTGCCCCAAGTGAAGCAGTTCAAGTGCCTCGGGGTCTTGTTCACGAGTGAGGGGACAATGGAGATTGGCCGGAGAATCGGCACAGCAGGGGTGGTATTACATTAGCTCTACCGTACTGTTGTGACAAAAGGGAGCTGAGCCAAAAGGCAAAGCTATTGATCTACTGGTCAATCTTTGTTCCTACTCTCACCTATGGTCATGAGGCATGGGTCATAACCAAAAGAATTAAATCTTGAGTACAAGGGGCCGAAATGGCCTTAGGAGGTTGTCTGGTGTCCCCCTTAGAGATAAGGTGGGGAGCTCGGAGTAGAGCCCCTGCTCCTTCACGTTGAAAGGAGCCAACTAAGGTGGTTCGGGCATCTGGTAAGGATGTACCCCGGGCGCCTCCGTAGGGAGGTGTTCCAATGTCCATCTGGGAGGAGACCTGGCCTGGGAACACCTTGGGATCTGTGGTCCCATGGAAAGGGAAGCGTTGCCCCTGTGACACGATCCCGGGCAAGAGGTTGAAGATGAACGATGAGTGACAATTGTTTTGTTTTTATGAACATGGGAGAGATACCAATCTAGATTTTGTTGTACTTGTATAACGACAAAATCGATTTTCTAACTTGTGGAACAGGTTGGTCAAAAGTCAAGCAAATCATAGAGCACCCCCCCCTCCTCCACCACCTACAAAAAACACTTTTACCATAACAAATGCACTACTAATGTGGTAAGAGATTTAATCAAATGCTCATACTAATCAGTGAAAAAATTGTGACTGATTGATTGTGACTTCATGATAAAATCACAATTAAGTCGTAATGTGAAGTCTGCAGTATAATAGTATTAAAATGGTTTTAGCAGGAGTGGAGGAAAAGCGATTAGGTGCGCTTGTTTCTGGCGCAGAAGGTTCCCAGTTCAAACCCACACCTGCCCGTTCTCCATGAACTATGGAGTTGTGTCAGGAAATGGCATCCAGTGTAAAAACTTGTGCCAAATCAACATGCACATCCACCTCGAATCTGCTGAGGTGACAGAGTGAAAACAAGGGAGTAGCCAAAGAGACTTATTATAGTATTAAAAGTTTTATTTTTGAAATATAAAAGAAAAACCTTAATCTACTGTGTGTGGTCCCTCAAAGCTCAATGCATTTATTGGTGCCAATGAATATTCATAATTAATAATACAAAGTTATATCTCAGTGTGCAGATCATGGTGCCTTTCATTTTAATGAAGTGTCAGACACCATTTCCAAGGTCAAGCACATAAAAAAAGCATTCAAGCACTTAAAAAAGTTCCATTTTCAAGCTTTTCTTGCATCTTACAGCTGTCCAAAATTACATATTTAATGGATGCTAGTGGGAAAACATTCTCACTCAATATTTTAGCTGAAGGCTTAGGATGGGTAGGTGACCACAGAATGTGAATCATCTGCCTGAGGGTCACGTGCCCAAAAGGAGAGAGGGATCCAGGAAGTCACACCAGAAAAGTCTGAAAAAGTAGGGGGGGGTTTTAAGATGCATTTTGAGGTTCTTTGAGGCATAAATTTGTTTTGTTTTTTTAAAGGAGGCTTTATACAATAACAATCAAGACAGACAGTATGCAAGAATAGACCTTTGAAATCAAAATTCTGACATTATAACATATACTTTCACAAACTAAACTGCACTGAACATTATCACGGAAGACATATTAAAATACAGGAACCTAAAAAGATAGGTTTGTTATCTGCACTATACTGTATCTATTCAGTTCTATTTCATTCCTCCTGACCGCCAGAGGGCAGTGCTTTAGCACCTGGATAACTACATGTGCGCAGCACAGAGGTCGAGAATATATACCAACAAAGTCACGCCATTGGATGTGACCTGGGTGACGTCACTGGTGGTCTTTCTATACCAGACGCACCCAGCGCTCGCTTCTTTTCTACATTCTCGCATTCTTAGAGGTTGAGAACGCATTTAGCTGCGATTGCAGCTCTCACTTGTAGTCTCACAACCCACCTTCGGTTGGAGCTACGTGCACTGCACACGTCCTCCAGAGGCTGCAAGACACGGCTTCACCGTTTTTTGTATTCTTTGACTGACGCCTGTCGTGAGTACACCTTCATAAATGCCGGGTGCGTGCCTTTGCCGCTGCCCTGCTGGGTATTTTCCTCTGTGCACATTAGCTGTGTTGTTTGGATGAAAGCTGGCTATTTGTTTAGTTGTGTCACTAACCCCGTTAACTACGTGGTAGTGTGTGTATCAGAACCAGTATAGTGTACTGTGTTGGGCTTGCCGTGAGACTTTTCCAGTCCTTGAAGTACTTCGTCTGCACTGCCACCATTTGCGAAGTTTAACAGCTCCGCTAGCAGCTAGTGTTGTCGTCGTTGCTCTAAGTGACTTAGCACTTGGGCTGTGAGTTTTTCAGCTGTGTGCATCGTGTTATTACTGTGGCTGTGAGTGCCTCATGCTCCGTGCCTTGTGTTACTATTTACACTGCGTGTGATTCACGCTTTGTCTTTCCATTTGTAACCATCAGGGCTTGAGTTAGCCATCTGCACGCAGTCCACAATGTTGACAGGGCCTTTGTTGCATGGCTGTAGTAGCTGTTTGGCTCCCTTGAGCCCAGATGATGGACATATGTTTTGCCCCTCGTGTCTTGGGATCAGACACCTGAGGGAAGCCCTGACTGGCGATGCCTGCCTTAATTGTGCCAGCATGCCACTGGCAGACAGATCTGCTAGACTTGCGGCATTGGAAAGTGGAATATCTAGTGCGACTTTGGCCTCCAGCCCCAGAAAGGAACCAAAGCACCGTAAACGCCCACATGAAGGAACCCCTTCTGCTAAGAAGGTTACTCATGACCATGCTTTGGCTGAAAAGGTCAAAACATTGACTTCTGAGTTTGCTCAGATTAAGTCCTTGCTTCTGAATCTACAGCCTAGGGATGCAGTGACAGTTCCTGTTGTCCGTAATGAGGCTGATCAGACCAATGTAGTTACTCAGCAGGAGGGAGATGTCGTGTCTATTGCTGCGACTGATTCCTTGTACATGACAAGTGATATAAACTGTGTGGAGGATGAGGATGAGAGGGGTCTTTCTCCAAGCCATTCATTAGTGGACTCTCACACCTCTGAGGCAGAGTCCCTGCCGCAAACTGGACCTGGACTATCCTTTGTCAAGCAAGCTGTTCAGTTGGCTTTATCCAGGCTTGGGGTTGACAATCCCCCTGCGGAAACCACCGCTTCAAGTGCCTTTTTCAAAGCCACTCAAAAGCCTGAGTTCAACGTTCCAGTTTCACAACCATATATCGAGGAGCTCCACCGATGTTGGGCGGACCCCAAATCACTGACCCATCTATCGCAGGACTGCAGAGCCCTTAGCTCTATGTGTGATTCGGCGCAGTATAGTCTGAACCGTATGCCCGCCGTTGACAGCATTATTGCGAACCTGGTTGTGGCTCCAGCTGATGCTGCTCGGCCGGATGCCCGCTGCCCACGTCCTCAGTGTAGGGTCACTGATGACCTCCTCACCAAAAGCTATGACATAGCTGCTCGCATCGGTCGCCGAGGCAACTCGCTGTCCCATTTAGCCCTTGCCCTCTCAAAGTCTTTGAGGGAGGCAGAGGTTGATGATGCTATGCAAAGTCTTAGTGATGCCTCACTCCAAACCTTTGCTTATATATATATAGAGAACTTGGCAGACTGATGTCAACCCTTACCATCACTAGACGTCAGGTGTGGCTTGCGCAGTCCCCCCTGTCCAAATCTTGCAGAGGCACACTCCGTTCGCTGCCGGTTCTTCCAGGCCAAGTATTTGGACCTGCGGCCCAACAAACTTTGGAGCGTGCTGTTGAGGCTAGTAAAACTCGGCAAGTTTGTTGACCTACACCAGTCTTCCAGACCTCAACCAGTCAGACGTGCTACAGCTTTTCACTCTACATCCAGGCTTCCTCCGACTCCCAGAGCTGCACGTGCTTTTGCAGTTGAGAGCCAGCTCTCCCAGCGGCCTGCCTTTCGAGAGCCTACGGGCAGATCCCCGAGAACTAGAGGTGCACCGGTCAGGATTTTTTACGCCGATCACCGAAATTTTGATCGGCCAATACCGATGAAGGCCGATACCGATCAAGTATATATTTGGATCATGCCCAAAATAAGAATATAGGTCTAATGTATAGACTATTTTTCCATTAACACTTAATGATGCAAACAAAAAAACATGCATTCAAATAAAGACACTAGAATAAATTGCCAACTTTTGTTTTATTACACTGACTTTGTTCTACCAGCAAGCTTTTTTTTTCCATGTTTCATGTTGCTCAGGTTACAGCCTACAGAACGTTGAGAATGTAAAATACAGCCCTCATTCTATGGGGTTAAAATTGTCTCAATATTTGTAAATGCACACAGGGTGATCTATAAATCATTGATTTGCAAATGTGTTCACATATCCACAAATGCAAATTTCATATTTGTAAATTGTTCTTTGCAAATAATGTATTTGCAAATAACTTAATTTGTAAAAAAAAAAAAAAAAAATTTACATTTGTAAAACTGGAAATTGTATTTGTGAATTGAGTTTCAGCATTTGTGGATCACCAATTACATGCATTCATCGCTTTCCTCTGTGACGTAATTTTGAGACATTCTTTTCGCGAAATCCAGAGATCCACAAACAAATGCCTACTGATTCACAAATACACACTCACGCAAATGGCAGATGGCAGTGTGGTTCCATTCATTACACAGTCTATTTAGATCTCTCAGAGCCATTTGACTCATTTTGACTTCTGATATGAGCTGGACAGACATGGACTACATTAGATGATGGCGACTGCTCTCCTTGTCCGTCCAGCTCATATCAGGAGTCAAAATGAGTTTACGTCACAGAGGAAAGCAAAAACAAAAATAAACAAAACTGTGTTTCACTTTGAAGTTAGTAATTCAGACTGGACTCTATCGTTCTAACTTGACTCAGAGAGCCGCGCAGCATTTGGAGCTGTCTGAACAGAACGGAGGACGATTCTCGTTTCTTTCTCACAACAAGACAGGAGTCCCAGTTAGTAAATTTAATCCGCACAAACGTGACTCATGAGTGACATATTCAGGGATGAAAGTGGTGAAAAACAAAAAAAGCTGAAACCCAAAATTACCCTCCAACACCGCCTGCACGAAAATGTTTGAATTCTAGAAGCTCTGAAATGCAATCTGGGACTATTCCAGACAATAAACTGCAGTGAGTGCAGCATCCATTTAGTGAGATAAAAAAAAAAGAAAAAAAAATCAAATTTCCTTATTCAAATTCATTCCAGTAGTATTCTGCTCTTACTAGGATGCAGCAGTTTTCTAGTTTGGCAGATAGTTCTGGAGGAAATCACTGAAGAAATTAACACATTAAAAATATGGTTTGACCGAAACAAACTGTCATTAAACTTAAGACAGGGATGAAATGGAGGTGTAAGAGTCACTAGGTGTTCACAGGAAACACTTATTTCTGTATGTATGTATGTATTTATTTATGTATGTTCATTGTTAGTTGCTTTTATATTTTCTGTTGTGTTTCTATTCAGGTTCTTTTTGTCTCTTTCTCAAAAATTGTATATAATAAGCATTAGATTATTAATATATAAACAAAAATAAATTTAAGAAAATTACAATTTGAAAACAAATGCACCCGAACGTGATGACAGCTGCAAATGCGTAATGCTAACTTTTAACATTGAAAATGCCCTAGACATGCTAACGCGTTAGCATCGCTCCCGTTTTTAAGTTATAAAATACATCTATCAACTGTTTCAGAAGACCATAACAGGTCAGTTTAACATAGAAAAGGCAAATAATACTCAGACGTATGCTCTTTAGGGTTTTAGCAGGGGAAAATTAAGCGAAAGAAAGAAAGTATAAACGAAGCAACAGATCAAAGCATTGCTTCAATCTGTGAACCACTGCTTCGATTGGTTCAAGGTTCAGAGCAAAGCCGCGTTGCAGAAAAGTTGATCACAGACCCGCTGCAGGGTCTGTAATCAATGTAGAGAAATTTTAATTTTTCTGACAAACATCCCCCAAAACAACGGCCACTCTGAAGGACCAATAACAATCATTAAGCACAAAGCTTATTGATGTCGGTGGATCGAATCATTTCTTAACGATACCCGAAAGGAACCGGTTCTCGATACCCATCCCTAGTCGCAATTGTTGCAAATAGCAAATTTCGTGTCTATTTTTGACACCACAAAAAAAGTCCAGACCGGCGAAGCCATTTTGAAACTACACATGCTCTTGGCTGGGTGTGTCATGACAGGACCAAGCGCTCCCTGTGCTACTGCCTGCACTGTTGTGATCGGTCCTTTTGAACGGCGCATTTTGCCGATCACCGATCAAACCGATCAAGGCGTGATCGTCCGATAATGATCGGTGCACCTCTACCGAGAACTGAACGGTTTCACAGAGCTTCTAGTAATCGCGCCCAGAGGTCCTCAGGGATACGAGGCAGAGGTGTTCAGGTCTGACTGCAAATGTTTGGCCCCCAGCAGTTTTTCACGAAATCAACTCAGCCACTGGGAGGCTCAAGTTCAAGACCCATGGGTCATTTCAACCTTGTTCAAAGGTTACAGAATTCAGTTCAGATGTCGTCCTCCAAAGTTCAATGGGGTGAGGATGACTGTTAGGGATGTGAATTGTACAACAACTCACGATTCAATTCGATTCCGATTCTTGGGGTGACGATTCAATTCAGAATCGATTTTCGATTCAAAGAGCTCTGAGAAATAGTTATATTACTTTAAAAATGTTTATGTTTAAGAAAATGCAGCTTTACAAGGTTAATCAAGTGATTCTAAAGATGTAAATTTACTTATCTGCTTTGCTCGTTCAGAGGTGACTGGCAGTTTAGCAAAGCGCTGGTCAGTAGTCGGCAGAGACCGCTGCTCCGCTCCTTTTACCTCCGGGTGATGACGTAGCATGTGGGCTTGCGGATTTGAAGCGTTTCCGAAGTACTTAACTTTCATTTTGCAGATTTTGCACACTGCATAAGTCATGTCAAGCTCCTACTTACGCAGCAAATAATAAAATCCAAAAAGCGGCCAAACATTTGCCTTAAGCAAAGACGGTGCTGGCTGAATTAGCTCTTCATCCGCCATGCTAAGCTTCAGCTCACAAATGTTTGAAGCACGCCGGACCCCCCCGCCCCTCGCGGAGACGCTGTAGTATGGAAGCAGTTGCCTGACAAACAGTACACGTATGTAAGCAAGGAAATGTTTAATAAAATGCTTTTTAAAAATCGATTCTTGGACATTTTGGATCGATTCAAAATCATAATAAATAAGAATCGCGATTCAGACATGAATCGATTTTTTCCAACACCCCTAATGACTGCTGTTTCCGACTCGGTGCAGTCTGCCGCCCTACAACGGGAGATTTTGGAACTCCTGGAGAAGGGGGCCATAGAGCCAGTTCACAGTTCAGACCAGCTCAGAGGGTTCGATTCAATTTACTTCCTTGTTCCAAAGAAGGATGGCGGCTTTCGTCCTATCCTCAATCTCCGACGTCTGAATCGTTATATCAAAGTGCTGCAGTTTCACATGCTCCGCACAGTAGACGTCCTTCAAACTATCACACCAGGAGACTGGTTCACAAGTGTCGACTTAAAGGACGCCTATTTCCATGTGCCAGTGGTGCCTCATCACAGGCAGTTTCTCCGCTTTGCTTTCGAAGGTCAGGCATACCAGTTCAGGGTGCTTCCTTTCGGCCTCTCTCTCGCCCCTCGTACATTTACCAGTCCCACTGCAAGCTCTTGGATGAAGAATCCTACCCTACTTAGACGATTGGCTTGTCTGCACTCCGACTCAGGAGCAGGCGCACAATGACACAGCTCTTCTACTGAACCATGTCTCTCATTTAGGACTCACAGTGAACTTTGCAAAGAGTTCTCTTGTTCCTAGTCAACAAATGACCTTCATCGGCATTGCCATCAACTCCCTGACTATGACTGCATCGCCATCCCCGCAGAGAGTGGACAATGTAATTCGTCTCGTCTCACACATTCAACGGGCTGTGACGCTGCCTTTTGGTTTGCTGCTCCGGTTGATGGGCAAATTGACTGCAATGTCGCTAGTGGTACCTTTGGGACTTCTGTTCTTACGTCCCCTACAGATTTGGATCAACAGCCTAGGCCTCAACTCAAAGTTGCATCAGCACAGGCTTGTATGACTCTCCAACCAGTGCCTTCTGCACCTCAGACCCTGGGGGAACGTGGCCTTCATCTGCAAGGGTGTCCCTCTAGGCTCCGTCCCTTCTCACCGAAAGGTGGTTGTTACAGATGCATCACTCAAAGGTTGGGGGGCCGTGTGGAATCACAGGATGGTGAGGGGTGTCTGGAGTCCTCAGGAGAGACTCCAACACATAAACGTGCTGGAGCTTCGCACTGTGCGACTGGCTCTCAAGCATTTCCTCCCAGCCCTGAGAGGAAGACATGTTCTTGTCCGGTCGGACAACACGTCAACAGTATCACATAAACCATCAGGGGGGCACCAGGTCCAATTACTCATTGGCAGAAACTCGGAAGCTTCTCTTATGCGCGTTGCCTCGCCTTCAAAGTGTCAGAGCAGTTCATCTGCCCAGCGTACAGAACAGCGCTGCGGATTTACTCTCCAGACAGAAACCACCACCGGGAGAGTGGAGACTGAACCCAATTGTGGTCCAAATGATCTGGCAGAAATATGGTGTAGCGGAAGTGGACCTTTTCGCTTCAAGCACCTCGACACATTGCCCACAGTGGTACTCCCTCTTGGAACCAGACAGCCTGCTGGGGCAGGATGCATTGGCTCACCCGTGGCCGGATTGCCTCCTTTATGCCTTCCCTCCTCTCCCGCTGCTGATGTTGACACTGCACAGGATAGATCAGAGCAGCCACAGGGTGCTGCTGGTTGCTCCATTCTGGCCGGGGAGGAGTTGGTTTCCCATGATTTACAAACTCGAGGGGAAACCTTGGGCTCTCCGGGAGAGAAAGGATTTGTTGTCACAGCTACAGGGGAGGATTTGGCACCCTGACCCAGAACGCCTTCAACTGTATGTGTGGCCGTTGAGGGGCCGGACTCCTTGTTAAGTTCTTGTGACCAGGCTGTTGTTCAGACCATCCTTAATTCACGTGCTACTTCTACCAGGGCTTTGTATGACAACAGATAGAAGCTGTTTGCACGGTGGTGTGAGAAACAAAAGTTAGACCCGGAGCGTTGCCCTGTGCCTATTCTCCTCAAATATTTACAAAAACTGCAGGAGAAAGGACTTTCTGTCGCTATCTTGAAGGTTTACGTTGCTGCAATCTCTGCCCGGCATGTCTACGTCGATGGCCGGTCAGTGGGTTCACACCTCAGTGTGTCGTTTTTTGAAAGGTGCTCTACGTTTGCGGCCTCCAAGGCTTGCACGCATACCTTCATGGGACCTTCCTCTAGTCCTGGAGGGTTTAAGCTTATCCCCTTTCGAACCAGTTAAAAGTGCTGATCTTAAATGGGTGTCAGTGAAGACTGCCTTTCTACTTGCACTGTCTTCGGCTAAGTGGGTGGGAGAGCTCCATGCCCTATCAGTTGCTGGGGACTGTTTGCAATGGAATTCTGACGGATCTGGGGTTACGCTGTGATCTAATCCGTCCTTTTTACCCAAGAGAATTTCAACTTTTCATGTTAACCAGCCAGTTTCCTTGGCTGTGTATGTCCCGCATTCTGATCCAGGATTATCTTTTTCAGGTTCCCTGTGTCCTGTCCGAATGTTGAAGCAGCTTATTTGTGCAACTGCTGGGATCTGGAAAACGGATGCCCTGTTTGTGTGTTACAGTGATCACAAAAGAGGCTGTGCTGTCTCAAAGCAGCGACTCTCGCATTGGGTCGTGGATGCCATTTTACAAGTATACAGGTCCAGAGGTCTTCAGCCTCCTAAGGTTACGTGCCATTCCACCAGAGGGGTGTCCACCTCCTGGGCTGCACTGAGAGGTGTCCCTTTGAGTGATATTTGTGCTGCTGCTACGTGGGCTTCGTACCTTCGCCCGCTATTACAGACTGAATGTGGCTGCTCCTCCTGCGGTGACTTCGGTGGTGTTGTCTGCCTCCACTCCCCACTGCTGATGCGAGGTGAGTGTGACTCTTCGTGACCTTGTTGGTATTAAGTCATCCAGGTGCTAAAGCACCGCCCTCTGGCAGTCAGGAGGAATGAAATAGAACGAGAGTTACGAATGTAACTACGGTTCTACGAATTCCGGATGACCACCACAGTTGCTTGTCACTCAGAGTCTTGCGAGTTCATTCCGAAAAGAAGCGAGCGCTGGGTGCGTCTGGTATATAAAGACAACCAGTGAAGTCACCCAGGTCACTTCCAATGGCGTGACTTTGTTGGTATATATTCTCGACCTCTGTGCTGCGCACATGTAGTTATCCAGGTGCTAAAGCACCGCCCTCTTGCGGTCATCCGGAATTCATAGAACCATAGTTACATTCATAACTCTCGATTTGAGGACAGCAAATCTGGACAGACAGTGGGACTTTTCACATCACACAGTGATGATGATTTAGAGTGAAGCAACATAACATTATGAAACGGTCTGAATCCAAATCATTATCCATTAAACAACATAAAAATTATTAAGTAGTCAAACAATTATGGATAGTCATCCTGGTTACATCGTCTGAGTCCAAACCATTATCAGTCAGTGTGATAAGAAAGAAAAGTCATCTGGAGTCTTTGGTATGCATTCTGCATTGATGGCTTTTATTATAAGTGTTCAAAAACAAAATCAAATCCTTGTAAAGACCATGTGAAAGAAACACATTAAAACTAGAATTTTGACTTTTCTTAAACCATCTGAGGAGTGTTTCAGTTGTAGAGGATGGCACTTTTCTTTCCCACACCTCAGCTGTTCACATTTAGTGTGTCTGCCAGCAGTCTTGTTTTTTTTGTTTTTTTTTCCCTCCACTGCGGAGTTTTGACATCACCCATTGGTTCAAATGCATCATATGATAATAAGGTATACTCTGATTGGCTATTGTCTCCCATTTCAGCTCTGCTACATTTGGAATCATAGTAACAGCACATATCGCTTACACGTTCAGGTTACACCTTCATGTACTAAAATATTGTCTGCATCACCCAGCCACACAGCACTGCAATTTAATGATCCTTTTCTTTAAAATTATGCGGTCAAGCTGTGTCCGCAATTTGTGACCACCTGAGCAGACACAAATGGGGCAGACACGTCAAATAACACAGAGCAACATTAGTTTATAACCCCACCCCCAGATCCAGAAAAGTGCAAAAATAGGATGAAACGCTTACTCCAACTTCCCTCCTATCAGACTAGCATATAAAGTGCTGACCTGGCTTTCAATACTGGTGCCGATGACGGCCATAACTACTGTGAATACCAAGTTTGTTCAACATTGGCAAAAGATGGATCAAGGAGATACTGTGACACTTCAACACGCACCTCAATTTGCTATTTGGATTGAAACATGAAGAAATGGAGCAATCTAACATCGATCTGTGAGTTTTGTCTTTGGCTAGTGTGTATTTTCATTTGCCGACAGTAATGTTACATCATAGATTAGGGATGCACCAATCCACAATTTTTCCACTTCCAATCCGACCCCAATACCTGGCTTTGGATATGTGCCGATACCGATACTCTTCCGATCTGATACCAGAGATCTGTCTGCTTTAATATTATTATTGTTGACTTTATATGAGGATTTTCTTAAAACGGAGACCTGAAAGTTCAGCTACAATTTGCCAGAAGGTGTATCTAAGAAGAAAGCCTAGATTTGATGTTTTGGTGAAAGAATAAAGTACTTTTATTTTTTTCCTGTACTTTGATAGCCTTATTTTTATATACTTAAAGAGAAAAGACAGCACTCACTCTGTCTGTCTCTCCTTCTCAATTTTCAATTTCAACAGAGCTGCATTGATATGGGAGACATGTTTACATTGTCAAAGCAAGTGTTACAGTAAAAATTAAAATTAAGCCTTCTCCCTCTGTCTCCCTCTCTGTGTCTCTCTCTCAATTCAATTTCAATTGAAATATACGTTTAACTTGTCAAAACAAGGGTTGGAGCAAAAAAAAAAAAAAAAAAAAAAAAACAACTTTCGGTCTCTCTCCCCCTCGCTCGCCGTTTTCCTGCTGAGCAAACACGAAGCCTTTCAACTGTAACAAACTCTAAATTTCTAAAATGTATCATCAGCGGTGCTCAAGCGAGTAACTCAGCGGTGCTCAAGCGAGTAACTCTGGGTACACACTGAATGATTTTGGTTGCATTTTTTCCCCATTCAGCAGAGAGAAAGTGAATCTCTGTTCGGCTGTCCACATCTGTGCTCTGAGCTGCTGTTAAAGCATTTCACAGCCTCGGGACATTGGCGCGGATGATTTTTCAGTAACAATTTAATTATTTATTTGAAAATCCACACTCGGCTGCACAGACCATTTGAACTCGAGAGCCGGGTGGAAATTTGACGTTACCAAACTCTCAGCTGCAGTGTGCAGAAGAAACAGCTCGGCTTCAACTCAGAAACCTCCCCCTCTCCCCGCTCAGCAGTAAAAAGGGCAGAGAGCAGGCAGCACTAGAAAAGTTTCACAGACATGGTTTCTCTCTGGTATAGGAAAATTCCGATCCGTGAATTACGTAGGTATCAGAACCCGATACCGATTCAGGATTGGATCAGCCCCAACCCTATCATAGATGGCTATCTGACTCCAACGTAAGCAAAACAATATGGCGCAATGTTTCACAAGAGTCAGCCTCTGCCAATGAATGCCTCAAACAGATATACCAGGCTGCACACCCATGTCTGCTGCAGCTTGTTTTTCCAAGCTTGGAAATTATTGACAGCTGTGTCCTCAGCACTGATGGCACTATGGACAGTAGAAAAAAAAAAGTATCACTTTTTCGGAGTTTGGTACAGCTTCAGTTCTATTTGATTCCTCCTGACTGCCAGAGGGGGGTGCTTTAGCCCCTAGATTCTTCCATGCACACATGCGCAGAGGTCGAGTCTTATACCAACAAAGTTACACCAGTAGGTGTGACCCAGGAAATGTCAGTGACAGTATATGAGTGCACGCTACCAAGCATTCAGTTCTTTTTCCCATCTCTCACATAATTCTAATTCAAGTATTTCAAGCACCCACACAAACCCCGAAGATAAAGTGACTGATTTATTAGGGCAAGTTTTCATTCAAGGTACTGTATTCATTTACTGTAATACATGCCTTAAAACACAAAGCTCCTTTGGTACACAGATACGGTTAAAGAGGAAGATAAAATCTACTTCCTTCGCACAGTAAATACATTCAGTTTGACAAAAGATTGGGCACTTATAATGTAATGAGACATGACATTAGAATGTCTTACCTTCTCCAGGAAGACAGGAATAGCATCAACAACCACAGCTGAGGAGCGAGGGAGTGCCTCCATCATATAAGTGAGTGCACGAGAGGCATGATTCATCTGTTAACAAATTAACATTTTTTTTTTTTTTAGTTGTGGCACTTCAAGCAAGACTGCAGCGGATGATGCAAAACACATGCCTCAGTTGCAAAATGACTGCCTGGGACCTTAATTAGGTCTATGTCAAAAAAGCAAACTATATTTAATCACAACAAGAATACATAATACTTACAATATCAAAGTTATGCTCCATTTGCAAGAGTGTAATCTATGAAAGAAATTAGAGACTATTAATACAGAGTCCAAGTAACCACGTGATACATGCACAACATGTAAAAGCACCAGCAAATACGTTTGGATTATGTGGCATCTTCAATACCAGCAACACATCCACCTTCTATTGCCAAACGCCATAGAGTGCCAATAAATAAAATTTTAATTTATTTCATTTATGTAGCACCACAAAGCTGCCTCAAGGTGCTTCACACAAGTAAGATCTAACCTTACCAACCCCTAGGGCAAGCACACAGGCAACAGTGGTAAGCAAAAACTCCCTCTGATGATTTGAGGAGAAATCTCAAGCAGATCAGACTCAAAGGGGTGACCCTCTGCTTGGGCAATGCTACCAACACACTTGACAATAGAAATACACAGGAAATGTTTGGAAGTCCATGCTGGTGCACAGGACGGGAGGCTTGCAGAAGAAGACACCCACTCCCACCTCTGGATGGAACTGCACCTCAAACAGAGAGAAAAAACAATCAGGCGGCAGAAAGACTACAAATAAGGTGTAATATGTCAGCATTATAAGAAAAACAGAAGAAATACTAAGGTGATTAGTGCAGCAGATAACAGAATATTTACAGAGGAATCCTTCAAATCTGGAAAGAAGCACCAAAGTTGGCACAAATACTCCTTAGACATTACTCTTGAAAAAAGTAGCCACTTGAATTTTCAGTAGGCGGCCAGGTAGGGGTCAATTGAAGAATTACACAGGGGTCAAAATTTAAAAATGTTTCAATCATATTGAAAGCTACACCACATTATTTGTCTGATCACAACGATGCCAAAAAGGTATAGTTTGGACTATCTATGACTGAATGTTATGGAGTTATGGGGTAGAAACAGCAAGAATGGTAACAAAGGTCAGCATTAGTTTGTACAGGGGTCAGATATTAAAGTTGCTCTAAATATTGTAAAATGTGAAGCAAATTATTGGTTGAGTTAATAGGGTTTTAAAAAGGAATAGTTTGCACTATGTGGCATGCTTAGTTACCGTATTTTCTGGACTATAAGTCGCACTTTTTTACATGTTTTGGCCGGGGGTGCGACCTATACTCCGGTGCGACTTATAAATGAAAAATATACCGGTAGGATCTCAATTAATTTACTGTAACAAAACAATTTTACGTGACAGAGTCGATCTATGTTTTAAAATGGCCACCAGAAAAGGAAATGCAATGCATCATGGACACTGTAGTATGGCGGCCGTCCTATAAGTCACGCTGGTCGCGATAACCAATCAGAGAACAGAACGTTGGATGCGTATTCCTCACCTCACCCACAGCATGTGAAGCTGACGAATACGGTGCTTGCTGTTATTCCGGCATGGCGAACAAAACAGCTTCAACCCTTGGATATCAGTGTGAGCAGAGTGTTTAAGTTGACGCTGAGAGCTGCGTGGGAGCACCGGGTGAGCGACGGCGGAGGATTAGTGTGTGCACTTGGAAGGAGCTGGCGTCGAAGATTGTGAATAGCGTTTGAAGCAGACGAACATGGTGTTTATTCCGGGACGGCTAACAAAACAGCTTCAACCCTTGGATATCAGTGTGAGCAGAGTTGACGCTGAGAGCTGCATGGGAGCACTGAGCGATGGCGGAGGATTAGCGTCTGCACTTGGAAGGAGCTGGATCGACAACGCTGGGTGGTCATGAGCTGCACAGGTAGGTGCTGCATGGTTCGGCTCGCAATGTGGTCCGCAAAATACAAACATATCTGTAGGTAAAATGCAGCTCACGAGAGGGCACACAAGGCTTGTGTGACTGTTCCTGCGACTTCTGACTACCATAGAAAAATAAAAATTTCAACGTTACTGATAACTTAACAAGACAACGGAGAAGGCCCAAAAAAATGCCACCAAAAAGAAAATCATACTCTGCAGATTGTAAGTTACGACTGGTGAAATATGCATCTGAAAACGGTAGCCGTCACAATATTATCATCTGAACTTTTCATGTTAAGTTAACATACCTGTATGTCCATGGGACTTATAGTCCAGTGCAACTTATTTATGGTTTATTTTTCTTTATAATGATAAAGTGGCTGGTGCGACTTATACTCCGGTGCGACTTATTTATGGTTTATTTTTCTTTATAATGGATAAAGTGGCTGGTGCGACTTATACTCTGGTGCGACTTATAGTCCGGAAAATACGGTATGTTACAGGGTAACAAATGTCACATGTCATAGAATCCAATGGACGTCAGACATTGCTCTACCTTTACCTTGCAGACCAAGCATTCAACACAGTCAAAACTATTTCATTTATTAATCCTATTAGTTCAACCAATAATTTGCACCTCTTTTTACCAAAATTGGACCAACTTTAACTTTTGACCCCTGTACAAACTGAAATTGACCTTTGTCACATTCTTGTTGTTTTTACCCCATAACTCCATAACATTCAGTCATAGATAGTCCAAACTATACCTTTTTGGTATCGTTGTGATCAGACAAATAATGTGGTATAGCTTTCAATATGACTGAAACATTTTTAAATTTTGACCCCTGTGTAATTCTTCAATTGACCCCTACCTGGCCGCCTACTGAAAATTCAAGTGGCTACTCAGTTTTTTCAAAAGAGTAATGTCTAAGGAGTATTTGTGCCAACTTTGGTGCTTCTTTCCAGAAATGAACATCTGTTAGTTATCTGCTCCACTAGATCACTGGTGACTAGCCTTAACCTTCATTAAAAGACCCAGACTTTAGATAAAGTTGAGGCTGCAACCCGCTCTGTTTACTAATAAAATTAATTTAAAAGGATAGAAAGCATAGTACCATATTATGCCAGCATGCTGGCCATACAAAAGGGAAAATACGTGCGTCATAAGTCTGTATAACATAACTTTTAAAGCCAGGTGTGCTTCACATAAATGATGTGACATTTAACATAGGATAGTTATAACTGATATAGATGGTGCCCAAGTAAATGGACAGTCTCTCACAGTGTCAACCTCATGTCACCCACATGGAAGAAGCTTTATTTACACAGTCAGTATAATCCTCAACAGGACTTATGAGAAAGTAGACTCACCAAAGCAGGCACCACACTCTTCACAGGGAAACCACCAAGTGTTTCTTCATTACCCATTACCAGCAGCTGGCACATCTCAATGGCAGCCTGGAGCTGCTGGGACTCATCACCTGTGGCCTGTAGTCCCTGCAGTAGCTGCTGAGCCTTGGAGCCTGAAAGCAGGTGGAACACAAACTTCAGCTGGAATCAGCAACAGAGCTATGTCATATGATGTCTAGGATAATATCAGTATTATTATTATTTACTTATTAATTTATTTAAGTAGAAAAAGTTTCTCACTGCAATATAAATAGCGGTGTTTCCATGACAGATTTGGGGAGCAGCAAGATGGCGCCAGTGTGTTTTGGAAGCTGTCGGCTTTACTTTTTCCTGGCTGTTTTAATACGTGTTTCTTAGGTTGGAAATGTGTCCTCTCTCCTGGTTTATAATGTCAAGCATTACTGCTCCAGAGTAATCTGCTGGAGTTTTAATTGGTGTCATTCTGCAACAACGAGCAAGTGTTTGTCTCCCCTTTCTGTCAGCCGTCCTGTTGTGTCAGCAGGGGAGGGGGAGAGTGAGTCGCAGCCTGAGGACACAAGTGCGGCATCTGAGTTAAATGAGGACTAAGACTACACACTGCACATTCAGGGCTGTGAAATGAAAATTGTGAAATCCGAGGAAAATTTGCAGGGGGTCTGGGGGGAGGGGGTACAGCTCCCCAGGAGCCGGGGTCTAGGGCCCTGTGGGGCCCCAGAATTAAATTTTTATCTAATGATACTTTTTCAGCATCTCCTCGAAGAATAAATCTCAAAATCAGTGGATATTTAAATGATCCTACATTCAACCTTTTATTTGACCTGTCAATGATGGTGTTGAACTAACAGAATATGATGTGGAAGTAGAACCTGGAATGATTTTCCTTTTAATTGTAAACCAAATTATGCATCAACTCAGAACAATTAAACTACATGAAATTTATGAAGACTGAAAAGACTGTTACAGCATTTCAGAAACCACAGCTAAAGCTTGTAGAATATTTGGAAAATCAGGGTAAAATATCAATAACATACCTTATAGTAAAAAGTCACATATTCTTGTGTAAATTCATGCAGCCTAAATCCGTTCAAAGCCACGTCTTTTTTACAATGAAAGAAAGTCTAGATTAGTGAAAAAAGTCACATAATCTTGTCTAAAATCCTGTTTCAACAGGAGAATGTTTATTTTCCAGGGAGAGAAACATTCTTACCGTGTTTTCCTGAGAGGGCACAGTTCACTTTTCCCGTTTCTTTTATCTTCCAGGTGTGTTGATGAAGCCAGCGACGATTCCACGCATTCTTGTCCTTATAAGACTTTTTAAAGTCTTTCTCACCATCTTCTCCCTGTGCGACGTCGGTCCGTGACACAGACATGCTGCACAAATCTTCTTTTAAAAACTTGAAAGCTCTAAAAGTTTGGGATGTCCACATGCTAAGTTTAGCTGTGGCGACGTTGTGTGGCTCCTGTGCGACGCCAACCAACCAGTCCTGCTTTACGACAACTGTCGTAACAGCTACGCTTTGAGTGGCATTTTTCCTCCGCGAAACTCCGCGGATCCAAGGAAATTGATTTGTATCTGTTAACACACAGATCAGTGCCCGCGGACTTATAAAACTTACACGATGTCGTAAAAAAAGAGAACACTTTGTGATAAGCATTTTAAAAACTCAGTGATGTTCACGATTGAAGAGTACATCACTAACACCCCACCCCCCTCCCCATGATGAAATCAGCGGAATCCTGCGGATCCGGAGTTTTCACAGCCCTGCACATTGGAAGGCAATATAATATACCCACTGTCCAGGCTGACTGCTGTTAAAGTGCGACAGATCCTCCACAAGTGTAACAGTCCACAAACAGGCCTTGCTGTACGCACATGTACATGACTTAACTCGGCTCAGGCCTCAGTCAAACTCACGTTTTTTTTAGCCCTGTGGGAAGCGCAATACTCACCCAAGATGGATTTGAAAACAGCAAAAACATACTGGTGGCCTGCAATATACTGGTGAGCACCCCCCCGCCCCCCCCCCACCACATGCCCAGCTCTCCACAATTTCTCTTATACTCACTCAACTGGTAAGCCACTGAAAGCCGAGAGAGGCATGTCCCAACTTGTCCTCTGACACTCCAAAACGGAGGTGTTCTTTGTCTCGCTCCATCAGCGGCTAGGTCATGACGCGCAAAGCCTGCGCGCGGCTTTCCATGACAAAATCTGTTGTTAAAAGTGAAATCTGCTGGAAAATGGTTGATGTCCAGCTCTTGTG
Organism: Thalassophryne amazonica; assembly: GCF_902500255.1. Lineage (NCBI taxonomy): Eukaryota > Metazoa > Chordata > Actinopteri > Batrachoidiformes > Batrachoididae > Thalassophryne > Thalassophryne amazonica. Next base: position 81,469,816 of record NC_047106.1, read on the forward strand.
ATAACCAGAGAAATTGCACACGATGGTCCGGGATCCATACGGCCATCCGTTTAGGAATGAAATGGTCGTTTCTGCCTGTTGATCGCGGATCGGAGAGCGGCGCACAGTGCGCCATTGTGGGCCGTCCTTAAAGCGGTAGTAACACTCCTTAATCTCTGTGAAGCCCATACAATTTTCACTGAAAGCCAAATGAATTTTCCGAATGGTTTCCAGCTGCCTGTCTCTAAGTTTCTGAAAAAATTCTGATGGAACAAAGCCCAAATCATTCCGCCATTTCCTCGCAATGAAAAAACGACGAGGGGGTGGACCAGTTCTCACTCAAAGCCTGCGAATGACGCAACCGACAGGCGTGAAAAAACTCATGCATGCGCATGAAGGTTCAAGCTTGGCTGACGTAAAACCATATGAATCAAATCCACATTTTTTGCATAAAATAAAAAAGTCGGATACTTTTCTCACAGACATTGTATACACATTATATATATATATATATATATATATATCATATCATATCATATCACCCCAATAGAGCGCTTCGCTCGCAGACTGCAGGCTTAGTTGTACAATCCCTGGCAATAATTATGGAATCACCGGCCTCAGAGGATGTTCATTCAGTTGTTTAATTTTGTAGAAAAAAAAGCAGATCACAGACATGACACAAAACTAAAGTAATTTCAAATGGCAACTTTCTGGCTTTAAGAAACACTATAAGAAATCAAGAAAAAAAAAATTGTGGCAGTCAGTAATGGTTACATTTTCATTTCATTTTCATCCCCAAAACTAACACCTGCATCAAATCAGATCTCCTCATTAGTCTGCATCTAAAAAGGAGTGATCACACCTTGGAGAGCTGTTGCACCAAGTGGACTGACATGAATCATGGCTCCAACACGAGAGATGTCAATTGAAACAAAGGAGAGGATTATCAAACTCTTAAAAGAGGGTAAATCATCACGCAATGTTGCAAAAGATGTTGGTTGTTCACATTCAGCTGTGTCTAAACTCTGGACCAAATACAAACAACATGGGAAGGTTGTTAAAGGCAAACATACTGGTAGACCAAGGAAGACATCCAAGCGTCAAGACAGAAAACTTAAAGCAGTATGTCTCAAAAATCGAAAATGCACAACAAAACAAATGAGGAACGAATGGGAGGAAACTGGAGTCAACGTCTGTGACCGAACTGTAAGAAACCGCCTAAAGGAAATGGGATTTACATACAGAAAAGCTAAACGAAAGCCATCATTAACACCTAAACAGAAAAAGCAAGGTTACAATGGGCTAAGGAAAAGCAATCGTGGACTGTGGATGACTGGATGAAAGTCATATTCAGTGATGAATCTCGAATCTGCATTGGGCAAGGTGATGATGCTGGAACTTTTGTTTGGTGCCGTTCCAATGAGATTTATAAAGATGACTGCCTGAAGAGAACATGTAAATTTCCACAGTCATTGATGATATGGGGCTGCATGTCAGGTAAAGGCACTGGGGAGATGGCTGTCATTACATCATCAATAAATGCCTAAGTTTACGTTGATATTTTGGACACTTTTCTTATCCCATCAATTGAAAGGATGTTTGGGGATGATGAAATCATTTTTCAAGATGATAATGCATCTTGCCATAGAGCAAAAACTGTGAAAACATTCCTTGCAAAAAGACACATAGGGTCAATGTCATGGCCTGCAAATAGTCCGGATCTTAATCCAATTGAAAATCTTTGGTGGAAGTTGAAGAATTGGTCCATGACAAGGCTCCAACCTGCAAAGCTGATCTGGCAACAGCAATCAGAGAAAGTTGGAGCCAGATTGATGAAGAGTACTGTTTGTCACTCATTAAGTCCATGCCTCAGAGACTGCAAGCTGTTATAAAAGCCAGAGGTGGTGCAACAAAATACTAGTGATGTGTTGGAGCGTTCTTTTGTTTTTCATGATTCCATAATTTTTTCCTCAGAATTGAGTGATTCCATATTTTTTTCCCTCTGCTTGGTCTAAAAAAAAGTAACCGTTACTGACTGCCACAATTTTTTTTTCCTGATTTCTTATAGTGTTTCTTAAAGCCAGAAAGTTGCCATTTGAAATTACTTTAGTTTTGTATTATGTCTGTGATCTACTTTTTTCTACAAAATTAAACAACTGAATGAACATCCTCCGAGACCGGTGATTCCATAATTTTTGCCAGGGGTTGTATAACTGAGGCTTTAAAATAATGCCAATCCGTGAAGTTAAATAATTGCGATATGATTCACCAAATGGTTACCTTTGATAATACACAAGTGAAACACCTGGAAAATATGTTCAAAATTTTCATGCATCTGGTCCCTGAATTGGAACCCTGATTGTGGCTCAGCTCTGTCAGTAATCGTCTAATCTCCTGAGTCAATTCTGTCCTTACTTTTCTGTGGTCCATGCTGTGGTTCACACCATGATACCAAACAGCACAGCAACTACTTTTCACCCTTTAAATAGGCAGACTAATTAATTAAGTTAATTATTAACTCTGAAGACACCTCTGATGCTAATTACAAGACAGACCTTAGTCGCTATGGTCAAATTATTTTCATTCTTTTCTAGGGGTACCTTCATTTTTGTTCAGGCCAGTTTCAATAGCTTGTTTATTAAAATGATTTAGCTGAATCACAATCCAAAAGTAATGTCTGATTTTCGTTAGTTCATTTTTTATTTATTGTTACTTTTGTCAGTTTCAAGTTATTTCAGGGACAATTTTGGGGAATTTTTTGTCCATGTGTCTATACCGGGGGGAATCACATTTGTTGTTGATTATAATTGATGGCTATTTATATTGGACTTTCCCAGGAATCAAAACACTAAAGAAAATAAACTAATAAAATAATATATGACTAATAAAAAGAACTCTAGAACAATGCACAAAAAAAAACAAATTAAATAGCCGATAATACAAAAAAAAAAATGTATTTTCTTTGAACAGAAAATATATTTATTCTATATCATCCTAAATATTGTCATCACAAATGTTCTTGAAATATTGTGATGTAGTTTTGCGGCTGTGTCACCCACCCCTATTCAGCAATGTACTTCAGTAGCACACAAACACTCAACTAAAGTTACCCCACTTTAATCCTATAATTAATTTAAGACAAACTTGACAGTTTTTTAAAATGTACCTTTGTCAAAGTAAACAAACATGTTTTTGTGTATAAGCATTTAATCAAAACCCAAACACTACAAATGGTAATTTAAGGAAGTAATACTCACTGGCACCACTGCCTATGGTCCTATGAAACAGCTGTGACATGCGAGGCCCCAGTGGCCCAAAAAGATGTGGGGGGAGACCCCTGGCCTCCAGCAGGGCTATAAAGGACAAAAAAAAAGGTTTCCAAAAGCACTGTCAAAATCTGTCACCTTCTGCTTACTTATTTTTCAAATGAGGTTCGAAGCAAAAAATGTACCATTTCTTTTGATCAGTGCCAACTTGGCTTCTTAAAGACCTTCTCTCATTATTCAATCCTTATATGTTGAATGTTGTTATTATGTGACTAAAAAGGAGAGCTGCTGCTTCTTTAAAAAAAAAGAAGCCATGGTAACAACTCCCCTTAAGAAAATCAAACTTAGCCCGAGGGGATACTGGCAAATTATAGCATAATTTCTAATCTATGGTTCTTATCAAAAATCATATGGGGGTCTCAAATCACAATTTTGTATATATGGCAGACTAAAATATTTTCTAACCTCAGCAGGTGGATTCAGGGTTTTTAGTTGGACTTTTTTTTTCCAAAAACACCATTTTATGCATACTTTTGTTTGATAAAATTCTGAATGACCTGTTATAGACCCCTTTCCATTTTAGCGTAGTTACCCACAGTTCCAAGCGCACCTCCATATTGTAGGGTAGAAAATGTAAATATAGAGCGAGCACCAGTGAACAGTGAAGCACCAGTTATTGCTAAAGGAAAACTATGGATAAATTATGCATGCTGATTGGGTGTACGAACTGTGGAAATGCAGTTAAGAGGTCACAAAGATTTTTGGAATCTCGACGGTCATTAGACATCAAAGATTAAGGATGGAGGTCAGAGGGGGTCTGAGTTTTCTTCTTTTTTTTTTCCCCTAGACTTATTTGAGCTGGTAATCTGTGTTGGGGATACAAAATTGAACTGTCTGCAAAATCACCCCTTCAAACGTAAGTACTTTTGCCATGACAAAAAAACAAAAAAACAAAAACATCTAAACTCCAGGTTCTACATCATAAGGATCAATGCCATTAAATGCCTATAACTTCTCTTTGGACTGACCAAATGTTGCTTCATCCAAAGAACCACTGGAGCATACGTGGGGCATCGAAACGGAAGTGCTGACAACATTTTTAAAACACATTTTGAATGTTAATGCTGTAGCTTTTGTCTGCAGCGGGTTGCCCAACTAAATGGTGTTGGGCAAAGCATTATGGGTAACCACATCCCGAATGGAAAGGGGTCTATTGGCAACAGATGTTAGAGTTCATTTGAGAAAACTGCTTAAGATACCTTGAAGTCTTCCCATTTCAGAGTCATCAGATTCACTCTCACCAGAGGTGGTCATGCCAACTGCTCCAGCAACAGAGCTTGAAGCTGCAAAGAAAAACAAAACAATTGAGTTACAGGGACAGGAACCACCATAAATATTTATCTAAAAACCCTAGTAGTTTTTTGTGTGTATTGTTTTGAGGGGGGAGAGAAAAATGATCCAAAATGAAATCCATATTACGTATAACAAGCTCATTTACCGTATTTGTTTTTTTTTTTTTAACTGTCAATTTTTGTCTCCAAACTGGTCTCTATTGTTTGTGATACGTTTGTGATGTTAAAATAAAAGTTTGTGCTTTTACGGTTTCACCTGTTCATCTGACCTCTTAAAATAAGTCAAGGTTAGCCATCTTTAAACTTGTCCAAGGTCTGTGTCCCAAGAATGTTCCCTGAATTTGAAGACCCTGGCAGTAACAGAAATGGACTTACACTGAGCGCGCGCGCGCACACACACACACACGCACAGCCTTCGCAATATTTATAACTTTTTTTACCCGATGGCCATATTTTGGCCTTGGGTAAATTAGATTATTACATAGCTGCAACGTTACGCGTGCGCTGATTGGCTGATTACCGGTCAGATATTTTCCCATATTGGACCAGTTTCCATGACAATCAGGCCAAAACGCGTATTTTCCTTACAAACCAGAAGCTAAAAACGTGATTAGAAAAAGCAAGTCGATCATGAACGTACTCCATAAATATCTTAATAGCATCTGAAAAAACACACAGATTGAAAGCTTACCAGCAAACAACTGGACCATCTGTTAGCAAGTTCCTGCTCTGCCCAGGTGATCTGTTGGGACACCGGCCGTCAACTCTGAGATGAGCTGCTGCTCAGCTCGGCTCTAGAGGTCTGAAGTGAGCAGAGGAGGTGAAGTCATTTTTTTTTTTTTTTGGAAGTGAACTTCACCTCCACTGCTGAAGAAAACGGCTTCACTTCCGCTCTGACTATGAGCTGTGTACAAGCCGTCAGCAGCTTTCATATTCGGGCGATCCCGTGTTTATATACAACCCTTTGCAATAATTATGGAATCACCGGCATTTGTTTTATGCCAAATGGAACAACATCTGCAATGTTGCTTCAAAACATGAAAAAAAAAAAAAATGTGGAAAACCGTTTAAATATCAGAAAATTTGAGCTGCTGAAAAAGGGACATTTCCAAATAAATGTCAAATATGGCAGGCCTAACTGTTAATGTAGTGTCTGTAACATTATTACAACCCCTGGCAATAATTATGGAATCACCGGCCTCGGAGGATGTTCATTCAGTTGTTTAATTTTGTAGAAAAAAAAGCAGATCACAGACATGACACAAAACTAAAGTCATTTCAAATGGAAACTTTCTGGCTTTAAGAAACACTATAAGAAATCAAGAAAAAAAAAAATTGTGGCAGTCAGTAATGGTTACTTTTTTAGACCAAGCAGAGGGAAAAAAATATGGACTCACTCAATTCTGAGGAATAAATTATGGAATCACCCTGTAAATTTTCATCCCCAAAACTAACACCTGCATCAAATCAGATCTGCTCATTAGTCTGCATCTAAAAAGGAGTGATCACACCTTGGAGAGCTGTTGCACCAAGTGGACTGACATGAATCATGGCTCCAACACGAGAGATGTCAATTGAAACAAAGGAGAGGATTATCAAACTCTTAAAAGAGGGTAAATCATCACGCAATGTTGCAAAAGATGTTGGTTGTTCACAGTCAGCTGTGTCTAAACTCTGGACCAAATACAAACAACATGGGAAGGTTGTTAAAGGCAAACATACTGGTAGACCAAGGAAGACATCAACGCGTCAAGACAGAAAACTTAAAGCAATATGTCTCAAAAATCGAAAATGCACAACAAAACAAATGAGGAACGAATGGGAGGAAACTGGAGTCAACGACTGTGACCGAACTATAAGAAACCGCCTAAAGGAAATGGGATTTACATACAGAAAAGCTAAACGAAAGCCATCATTAATACCTAAACAGAAAAAACAAGGTTACAATGGGCTAAGGAAAAGCAATCGTGGACTGTGGATGACTGGATGAAAGTCATATTCAGTGATGAATCTCGAATCGGCATTGGGCAAGGTGATGTCGCTGGAACCTTTGTTTGGTGCCGTTCCAATGAGATTTATAAAGATGACTGCCTGAAGAGAACATGTAAATTTCCACAGTCATTGATGATATGGGGCTGCATGTCAGGTAAAGGCACTGGGGAGATGGCTGTCATTACATCATCAATAAATGCACAAGTTTACGTTGATATTTTGGACACTTTTCTTATCCCATCAATTGAAAGGATGTTTGGGGATGATGAAATCATTTTTCAAGATGATAATGCATCTTGCCATAGAGCAAAAACTGTGAAAACATTCCTTGCAAAAAGACACATAGGGTCAATGTCATGGCCTGCAAATAGTCCGGATCTTAATCCAATTGAAAATCTTTGTACGCAATAAGCCTGGAATAAAACAAATTTTCACTCTTGGAAATAACTGACAAAATACTGAATTTTTATTTATTTATTTATTTTTGAGTAGTGTAGTGCGCATAGGAAGTTTGTATTGCCATAGAAAATTCAGAGCTTAAGTAGATTTTTCATGGATAGTCGTATGAGGCTGTGTTTGAAGGTGGGATGTACAAACTCTTACATAGTTTTAACAGACAATGTGTACGTTTGTTAAGACATGATTGACACAGAGATACTAAGAGATAGTTATTTTAAGATAAAGATTGACGTTCATCCAACATGGTCAGACATGTATACACACACAGAGATACAGGAAGGAATAAACACAGTTACTGTGCATGAAGTACAAACATATGGATGTGAATACAACACTTATTGATAACGTGAGTCAGGGACATTTAGGTTTGTTGTGAAATGTGGATTGATATGTAAACCACATGTGAGCCAACGACTTACATTTTAACATTTGAGGTAGTAATAATATAAATTTTGATCCAATACAAACATTCAAAAGCCACTTGGCACAAATTAAACATATTTGATAAGCATGTTGAGTTGGTAATAAACACTTATTATGTGATTTGGGTCTATGTTTTGATTGATGTTACATTATATTATTATTTGAATATGGAGTTTCATTTTTTTTTTTTTTTTTATTTAGTTCTGATAATTTTTAGCCTGCTAACATATTTTTGCAGGCATAGTGAATAAAGCTTCACAGTTAAAAACATTTGGTCTGAAATGAAAGATTTTAGTGCCTGCCTGTTACATGTTTTGTAGCAGACAGACAGCTATGAGTGGTACAGCTCTACAGGCAGAGAAGAGGTGACTACCAGAGGAAAAGAAAGCGGGAGGGGGGAAAAAAGATCATTTCTCTTCACACCATACAGACTCACTGGCATATCACACAAGTCACGCACAGGCAGACAGTTCTGACTTATGGTTAAAATTTTAAACATATTAATTCTGAACAAGTTATTGAAATTAATGTCACGTCTGTTGTTTTACAAAGTGAAAATATCAGGTATCAGCTTTAGTTTTAAAGTAATGCACTAATTTTGAAGGTTTTAGCGTTTAGACACACATGCCACAATACATTATGGGTAAATTACTTAACTGACATGAGTGGTTGGTTGGTATAACACAAAACTTATTGAAATGTGTGGTGGGTATTACAAATAAATCTGTACTTGCAAATATGTCATTTTTTCCATTTGTACAAAAAGGCAATTTGAAAACTGAAAATTCACTGCCATCTACTGCTAGAAGATGTCAGCGTTCATGGCTGCCACACATTCGCAAAAGTGCTGAATCCACTTAAACCGAATTTTCACTTTCAAATTCCTTTTTTTTTAAAAACAAATGACAAAAGTTAGCTTGTTTAAAATTTTAACCATAAGTAAAAACTGTCTGCATGTGCATGACTTGTCTGATATGCCAGCGAGTCTCTATAGTGTGAAGAGAAATTAACACCCCCACCCCCCGCTTCCTTTCGCTCTTCTCTTTCCTTTAATTTATGGTCACCAGGTCTCTTTTGCTGAAAAAAGGCTGATCTGAGACAGAAGCGCTGGCTCATTGTTGTGTCAGTAGCTGCAAGTGTACTGAAGTCAATAATGAAAGTTATCGGTTTAGCTTTTATCTAACTTCCGCTAAATGTTTTTAGGGGTTTATCTGTCTAGCTTTGTAAAAGTTAACTTTTCAGTTAACGGATTAACGGTTATCAAAGCTAACTTTTTGGTTAGCTGCGCCCACCACTGGCTACCAGAAACATCAGTGAGCCACATTTGAAATAATTTGCAAACAAATGTGAAAGAACACGTTTAACTGACTGCTGTTCTCAAAAGTTATTCTCCTGCAGACCATTTTTTCACTTTACCCTGACACAGAAGTTGTAGCTCTTGATCAGAGTTAGGTTACAATCTCAAGATGCCACAAACGGCGCCATCTTGGAAGTACTAACGTTACAAAGTCAAAATAAAGGTTCTGAAAATTAATCCCCAAAATTTTCATAATAAGGGATACATATAATTGTGCCATGCGCAAAGCCATATTCAAAAGCTGAGGCCGATCTGACAAACAGCCAGAGAGATATGCAAGCAACATACCCACACACAGATGTTTCTTGTTTTATAGACAGATGCCCATGTAAAATCTCCTGAATAAGAAAATAAAACGCAGCATGTGGTAAAAGATTGTCACCCTCAAAGGGTCTGTGCTAACAACATTTTGTCAGGTGAGCTCATCATAAGCACTGGGGTAGTTACTCTTCTCTCTTTTTACAAACAAATTTGCACTTAAAGACACTAATTTAAAATTGATTAAATACGCAGATGACATGACCCTTGCCGGCCTGCTACAGAAATCTGACTCCTCTGGTGAAGCCTCCTATCTTGCCCACACAACGGCTCTTGAAGCTTGGTGTCTCGACAGCCAGCAAGAAATCAATGTGTCTGAAAAAAAGGAGCTTGTTTTTCCCATAAAGCAAGAACTGAAAGTACAGCCAGTTTTACTCGATGGCCAGCTTGTTGAAACGGTGGAAACGTTTAAATATCTCGGTACAGTCCTTGACAGTTGTTTGAGCTTCTCTGAAAACACAGATTTTATTTTGAAGAAATGCTCACAGCGACTTGGTGTCAATCTGCAGATTTTAGAGCTTGTGTATTCTGCACATACTGAGAGTATTTTAACATTTCATCTTTGTGTTTGGTTTGGTCACTTGAGTTGCAAGTGTAAGGACAAACTAAACAGAATTGTAAAAATGGTGGGGAAAATTGTGGGAAAACCCGAGAAGCCTCTGGCCCACATTATCACTGACAGGACGAGGAGGAATGCTCAAAGAGTCCTGGCAGACAGCTCTCAACCTCTGTCCTGTCAGTTTGAGCTTCTGAAGTCCGGGAGGCGCGACAGGACTCGTCTGGCCAAAGGTTCTTTTAAAAAAAATTATCTTTTATACAAAATGCCATCGCCATTGGGAACTCAACAAAGTGACCAATCCACAGACAAAACCTGAACTGCTTTACTACTGTTTTATTTATTTTACTAGAACTCATTTTACATTTTATTTATCTTATTAGATCTTATCTTACTACTTCTTTTACAACCCCAATTCCAATGAAGTTGGGACGTTGTGTAAAATATAAATAAAAACAGAATACAGTGATTTGCAAAGCCTGTTCAACCTATATTCAATTGAATACACCACAAAGACAAGATATTTAATGTTCAAACTGATAAACTTTGTTTTTGTGCAAATATTTGCTCATTTTGAAATGGATGCCTGCAACATGTTTCAAAAAAGCTGTGACAGTGGCATGTTTACCACTGTGTTACGTCACCTTTCTTTCTAACAAAACTCAATAAGCATTTGGGAACTGAGGACACTAATTGTGTGTCATGACTGGGTATAAAAGGAGCATCCCCAAAGGCTCAGCCTTTCAAAAGCAAACATGGGGCGAGGATCACCACTTTGTGAACAACTGCGTGAAAAAAATAGTCCAACAGTTTAAGAACAATGTTTCTCAATGTTCAACTGCAAGGAATTTAGGCATTCCATCATCTACAGTCCATAATATAATCAGAAAATTCTCTGAATCTGGAGAACTTTCTACATGTAAGCGGCAAGACCAAAAACCAACATTGAATGCCCATGACCTTCAATCCCTCAGGCGGCACTGCACTAAAACCGACATCATTGTGTAAAGGATCTTACTGCGTGGGCTCAGGAAAACTTCAGAAAACCATTGTCAGTTAACACAGTTCGTCGCTACATCTACAAGTGCAAGTCAAAAACTCTACCATGCAAAGCGAAAGCCATACATCAAAAACATCCAGAAACGCTGCCGCCATGTCTGGGCCCGAGCTCATTTGAAATGGACAGACGCAAAGTGGAAAAGTGTGCTGTGGTCTGATGAGTCCACATTTCAAATTGTTTTAGGAAATCATGGACGTCGTGTCCCCCGGAAAAAGACCATCCAGACTGTTACCAGCACAAAGTTCAAAAGCCAGCATCTGTGATGGTATGGGGTTGTGTTAGTGCCCATGGCATGGGCAACTTACACATCTGTGATGGCACCATCAATGCTGAAAAGTACATCCAGGTTTTGGAGCAACATGCTGCCATCCATGCAACATCTTTTTAAGGGACATCCCTGCTTATTTCAGCAAGACAATGCCAAGCCACATTCCGCATGTGTTACAACAGCGTGGCTTCGTAGTAAAAGAGTGCAGGTACTAGACTGGCCTGCCTGCAGTCCAGACCTGTCGCACATTGAAAATGTGTGGCACATTGAAAATGTGTGGCACATTGAAAATGTGTGGCGCATTATGAGGTGCAAACTACGACAACAAAGACCCCGAACTGTTGAACAACTGAAGTCGTACATCAAGCAAAAATGGGAAAGAATTCCATTTACAATGGCACCATCAATGCTGAAAGGTACATTCAGGATTTGGAGCAACACATTAGTGTCCTCAGTTCCCAAACGCTTATCGAGTGTTGTTAGAAGGAAAGGTGATGTAACACAGTGGTAAACATACCACTGTCACAGCTTTTTTGAAACGTGTTGCAGGCATCCATTTCAAAATGAGCAAATATTTGCACAAAAACAAAGTTTATCAGTTTGAACATTAAATATCTTGTCTTTGTGGTGTATTCAACTGAATACAGGTTGAAGAGGAGTTGCAAATCATTGTATTCTGTTTTTATTTACATAACGTCCCAACTTCATTGGAATTGGGGTTGTATTCCAATGTATTTTAATGTTGTCTTTTTTCTGCTGGTGATCCGAAGACAATTTCCCACCCCGGTGGACAATAAAGAATTATTCTATTCTAAACATGCAGGTAGACTAAAGAAGAGGTCAAAGTATCAGGATAGAACATCTGAAGCAATAAATCGGTCCACAGAAAATGGACAAGAAGGGCAGGAAAAAGAAGCCAATGTATGTGTGTCAGAACTACAAGATATCAGCTAAATGAAATGTCGCATATTGTAAAGCCAAAAAAAAAAAACAGAAGTAATAATAAACTTAAGAAAATAAGGTTGCAGTAGCCTAAAGAGAAAAGATCGGTGTGGATGATTACATGAAAGTGATACTCGGTGATGAATCATGAATATGTATTGACCAAGTTTTGCTGGACGACATTGCTTCAGAAAATATGTTATTATGACACTATTGTCTACGTTGTTTTAAGTTCATTTTACGCCATAGATATAATCACTATATAGCAAAATAATGCAAGTACATCCTTTCAAAGAGCAATGAACTTTTAATTCTGAAGAATATTCAACATTGGAGTTGAAATGTGAAAAATAAAATAACCGAAACCAGTGATTCATATTTCAAATGGGTGATATGAGCTAATGGCCCCTCAGTGTCTGAACTAATGGGCCATTTTTTCCATATGATGGGCCCTTCTCAGTCATCAATGGGCCTATGCAAAGTGGAAAACAATAATTCAAGACTTGTCATGTTATTTTACTGAAGAGCCATAACTTGAGCCAATAAAGTAAAAGTTAAATAATTCATTTCATTTGATATTATGCATAGGTCATAAATAAAGTTTAAAAGGTCAAAAACTACTGCATGGATATAATGTCTGCTCCAGTGTTCAAAACTTACATATAGTAGCTTTAATCTTGTGAGACAGACAAGGCAGAGAGTTGAACTCTATCAAGCTGTTTAGCAACATTTGACAAAGTGTAAATGTTAACTTTTCTCATTAAACGTTTTTGAATTGGATTATATCTCATCATTCCCGTTGGATGAGTTTACTGTGCTACACATTAAGTGTGTATTTTTTTGTTTGTTTTCCGTTTGTTTTTGGTTTTTTTTATGTCGCTTGACGTGTCACGCCAGACCACCTTCAAAATTTTGTCAATTTTAAGTTTGTCTGATTTTGTACAAATTAAGGGATCACATACAGCAGGTAAAATAAATACTGAACACAATCAATCAAATTGACCAATGCCAAGGCTCTATGCTGCAACGCTGATCTGTCCAAGGCTATGCAAGAAAGCTGAAACCAGCTTATGGAGAACAGAGTCAAAGAACTCAAACAATCATAAAAGCCGATTCATTCAGAGTTCAATAATTTTTCCTCTACTTGATATGGGCATACATATGCCAATAATTAAAGTAATTAATTTGTGGCATGTTTAAAGAAGACAGAATATTCAGTGATGGAAAAAAGTTTTAATTTGTTGTAATTTGTTTATTTGCTACAAATTAAGAAAGCCAAGTGAACATCCCCGACATGTGGTGATTCCCCAATATTTCTCTAGGGTTGAACAGCACCCAACATAGTAGAGAAGCCTGAATCTTCGACTGGACTGTCCAGTCGAAGATTCAAGCTTCTCTACTATGGAAACCACCTGGACAACTGAGAGGCTTCACAGAAACAAAGCACCCAACATATTCTACTGACATAAGACATGAAGACTAGCTAAGATAGGTACCTGAAGCCCCTTGTGATGCTTCATCAGTGCGAGCAGCTGATGAGTTGGCCCCATCCTGATTGTTGTCGGAGTCAGCCATTTTCTCCTGTCGGCGAGCGTCAGCTGCCCCGCGCTTGCCCAGGCCTGAGCCCCGCCGACTGTAATGAGTACAAAAAATTACTAAAGTGACTGATGGCAGAGCAAACATACAGAGCATTCCATATTGCCCACCATATAAAATCATATCAAAGCAGTCATAGGGGTTGCCGACACTTGATATTTTAATCCTCGGATGAAGTCAAACATGAAGTGCAGTGAAGATTGATTGGACAGTAAGGTCAAGTTCAGATATGACACTTCCAAAGTTTATAGCAATGCAAGACTTGATGGCATGCTGAAAAGAATGAAATCTCTGCACCTAATGCTTATTGTGAAGCAAAGTGGCCAATGCAGAGAGAGAAAGAGATTTTTTTTTTTTTTTACCATTTCAAGAGGACCTGTAATTTATAGCCTGGTGTGACTTAAATATAGAAAAATGATTCCATACATTTTCATAACAGTGAAGAACACATTAAACTGCCTTTTTGTTTTAAATAAACGGTGGGGGGACACTTTGTTACAGAATCGATGACTTAACATGACTTTAAAACAGCCGGGTCACACTTAAAACATTCCTTATATGAGTACTTGTGACAGTTTGACAACTTTGAGCTTTTCCTCATATATTTGGCAATCATCGGGGGAGGTATGGAGATAAAATATAATTAGCTGGCATGTTCATGTAAAGCAAATATGGATAAAGATCTTTACCAAACAGTAAAACATCCTGCCAGATGACAAACAACTGATGAAATGGATGCCTATTCCCATGCACAGCTTCATACCATCAAAACTAAATGATTCTTAACATTCAACACTGATTAAAAATCACTACAGCACTGATGTAAAGTAAGAACCTGAAAAGTAGAGTTTTCATATAAATATAATGCTAAAATCTGACCCCAAAGGATCGAACAGATTTCATACCTGGTGCTGGCACAGGATCCCGTGGTCTTCTGGCGTGTGCTCCGCCGAAAGCTGGGGAGCTCTGCTGGAGGAGACTCGCTGCGCTTTTTTGTGGACTTCCTCAAACCTTAGCACATAACACAGTTACAAATCACTGGTGAAACTTATTAAGACAGCCCAAATTCTTAAATTTAATACTTTGTCCAAATGTACTGTTAAGGAAAAAAGTTTGCACCCCTTCCTTCCCCCATGAATGCACAAACTTTGACTTCTTCAACTGTAACCCATGCTTCAATTTTACTGAAAGCTTGCACGAATGTCAGACTTTTATAGGGCAGTGTACAACTCATTCAATTTCAGGAATTCATGACTGTATCCACTAATTATAATCCTTGACATGCTGAAGATGATTGGTGTGGTTCAACAACATGCAGGTGAAATGACAGCCCCTGGAAAAGCAGGTACGGCAAAAGTGGGGTCACTGCACTTCTGACAACTAAACTTCAATTCAGTTTGTACACAGCTTAAGCCTAACATGTTACCTCTTACAGAAGTATATACAACCCCAATTCCAGTGAAGTTGGGATGTTGTGTAAAATGTAAATAAAAACAGAATACAATGATTTGCAAATCCTCTTCAACCTATATTCAATTATTCATTGGAATCATTCAATTACTAATTGGAAACAGGTGAATGTCATGATTGGGTATAAAAGAAGCATCACCAAAATGCTCAGCCGTTCACAAGCAAAGATGGGGCAAGGATCACCACTCTGAACGACTGCGTGAAAAAAATAGTCCAACAGTTTAACAACATTTCTCAATGTTCAATTGCAAGGAATTTAGGGATTCCATCATCTACAGTCCATAATATAATCAGAAGATTCAGAGAATCTGGAGAAGTTTTAACATGTAAGCAGCAAGGCCGAAAACCAATATTGAATGCCTGTGACCTTCGATCCCTCAGGCGGTACTGCATTAAAAACTGACATCATTGTGTAAAGGATCTTACTGCGTGGGCTCAGGAACACTTCAGAAAACCATTGTCAATTAACAGTTCATCGCTACATTTACATGTGCAAGTTAAAGCTCTACCATGCAAAGCAAAAGCCATATAACAACAACATCCAGAAACGCCGCCACCTTCTCTGGGCCCGAGCTCATTTGAATTGGACAGACGCAAAGTGCAAGAGTGTGCTGTGGACTGATGAGTCCACATTTCAAATTGTTTTTATAAATTATGGACGCTGTGTAAACTGGACAATATAAGAAAACAACCATCCAGACTGTTACATTGCAAAGTTCAAAAGCCAGCATCTGTGATGGTATGGGAGTGTGTTAGTGCCCATGGCATGGGCAACTTACACATCTGTGATGGCACCATCAATGCTGAAAGGTACATCCAGGTTTTGGAGCAACATGCTGCCATCCAAGCAACATCTTTTTGAGGTACATACCTGCTTATTTCAGCAAGACAATGCCAAGCCACATTCTGCATGTGTTACAACAGCGTGGCTTCGAAGTAAAAGAGTGCAGGTACTAGACTGGCTTGCCTGCAGTCCAGACCTGTCGCACATTGAAAATGTGTGATGTATTATGAAGCACAAACTACGACAACGAAGATCCTGAACTGTTGAACAACTGAAGTCGCACATCAAGCAAAAATGGGAAAGAATTCCATTTATAAAGCTTCAACAATTAGTGTCCTCAGTCCCCGAATGCTTACTGAATGTTGTCAGAAGGAAAAGTGATGTAACACAGTGGTAAACATACCACTGTCCCAGCTTTTTTGAAACATGTTGCAGGCATCCATTTCAAAATGAGCAAATATTTGCACACAAACAAAAAAGTTTATCAGTTTGAACATTAAATATCTTGTCTTTGTGGTGTATTCAATTGAATATAAGTTGAAGAGGATTTGCAAATCATTGTATTCTGTTTTTATTTACATTTTACCATATCCCAACTTCATTGGAATTGGGGTTTTTAGACCTTAATTTTGTATAGCCTTTTCTATACAAAATTAAGGTCTAAAAATTACAGATAATATCTAAAAGACAATACACAGCAGCATTCATTACACCCAAACCAGACAGCACTGGTACCACAACACTTGAAAAGGACAGAACTTCTCATCAACTTATTGATCATGTCAATTAATGTGATTAATGGTGTGCTGTGGACAGTCTGTTTTTAGCCATGTCCCTCAACCTCTTTACAGTATAAGCAGAGCTCCATTTTTCCTCCCATTTCAACTTCATTCTGGTGTTGTACAGAGGCAAAAATTACACAAAAACAAACATCACTGTTAAATACTTATGGACCTAACATTACAAAACCATTCATTTACATTTATCAATATTTTTCCACAGCAACCACAATGTGACTATCAAATCGTGCAGCCTTAATTAGAAATAAATAGGCAAACATTTAGCAAAGACTTAAAGTATGATTTATTTCCCACTTTTGTTACAGAAACAATAAGGGCTGGGTATCGATTCAAATTTCAAGAACCAATTTGATTCCGATTCAGAATCGATTAGTTTAAATTGATCTGATCTCAATTTGGGTTAGTGTTATTAAAACCATTTTTTGGTTATGCAACCAGTCAATGTAATACTAGTATTATATTGACATCTGACAGCAAATTAATGAAGTATTGGTAGTTAATAATGATGGTCATTTCTAGACTCTTCTGTGTTTTGGCTTGATGCCTCGTTCATTTTGGCTATGGGAAAGGTTCCCTTGCAGTGTGCTGCGCAGCGAGTGCTGGAAGAAAAGGCAGGAGATCTGACATTGGGGTGAATGTGAGGCATAATTGTAAAGCGCTTTGAGCATCTGATTCAGATGGAAAAGCGCTATATATGCAGTCCATTTAACATTTAGATCTTTTCCCATAGCCACACAGAGATTGCTGGGAAAAGCACACACCAGAGAAACTTCGTGCGCTGTCCCACGGAAAAGGTACGTAATGAGGGAGAAAAAAAAAAAAAAACAAAAAAAAAAACTCTTCGAAAATGGCGTACAATTCTCTTTTTTTGCCCGCAACAACAGACAAGAGTGCCAGGAGTCACGATTGACACTGGCTTTGACAGAGGTTGATGAATAAATTGTGCCCCCCCGCTTCTGAGAGAAACAATTTTCCCGTTGCTCACCCTAGGAAACAGCGTAACGGTCCAACTGCAGCGTAAAATTTTTCAGGTAGCTGGCGAGAACCCCGATATACAGCACGCGTGTGTGTGTGTGTACACACACACACACACACACACACACACACACACACACACACACAAAACCCCTGGCAATAATTATGGAATCCCGGGCTCGGAGGATGTTCATTCAGTTGTTTAATTTTGTGGGAAAAAAAAGCAGATCATAGACATGACACTAAACTAAAGTCATTTCAAATGGCAACTTTCTGGCTTTAAGAAACACTATAAAAAAATCAGGAAAAGTAATTGTGGCAGTCAGTAACGGTTACTATTTAGATCAAGCAGAGGGAAAAAAAATATGGACTCACTCAATTCTGAGGAAAAAATTATGGAATCACCCTGTAAATTTTCATCCCCAAAACTAACACCTGCATCAAATCAGATCTGCTCGTTAGTCTGCATCTAAAAAGGAGTGATCTCACCTTGGAGAGTTGTTGCACCAAGTGGACTGACATGAATCATGGCTCCAATACGAGACGTCATTTGAAACAAAGGAAAGGATTATCAAACTCTTAAAAGAGGGTAAATCATCACGCAATGTTGCAAAAGATGTTGGTTGTTCACAGTCAGCTGTGTCTAAACTCTGGACCAAATACAAACAACATGGGAAGGTTGTTAAAGGCAAACATACTGGTAGACCAAGGAAGACATCAAAGCGCCAAGACAGAAAACTTAAAGCAATATGTCTCAAAAATCAAAAATGCACAACAAAACAAATGAGGAATGAATGGGAGGAAACTGGAGTCAACGTATGTGACCGAACTGTAAGAAACCGCCTAAAGGAAATAGGATTTACATACAGAAAAGCTAAATGAAAGCCATCATTAACACCTAAACAGAAAAAAAAAACAAGGTTACAATGGGCTAAGGAAAAGCAATCGTGGACTGTGGATGACTGGATGAAAGTCATATTCAGTGATGAATCTCGAATCTGCAATGGGCAATTTGATGATGCTGGAACTTTTGTTTGGTGCCGTTCCAATGAGATTTATAAAGATGACTGCCTGAAGATAACATGTAAATTTCCACAGTCATTGATAATATTGGGCTGCATGTCAGGTAAAGGCACTAGGGAGATGGCTGTCATTACATCATCAATAAATGCACAATTTTACGTTGATATTTTGGACACTTTTCTTATCCCATCAATTGAAAGGATGTTTGGGGATGATGAAATCATTTTTCAAGATGATAATGCATCTTGCCATAGAGCAAAAACTGTGAAAACATTCCTTGCAAAAAGACACATAGGGTCAATGTCATGGCCTGCAAATAGTCCGGATCTTAATCCAATTGAAAATCTTTGGTGGAAGTTGAAGAATTGGTCCATGACAAGGCTCCAACCTGCAAAGCTGATCTGGCAACAGCAATCAGAGAAAGTTGGAGCCAGATTGATGAAGAGTAATGTTTGTCACTCATTAAGTCCATGCCTCAGAGACTGCAAGCTGTTATAAAAGCCAGAGGTGGTGCAACAAAATACTAGTGATGTGTTGGAGCGTTCTTTTGTTTTTCATGATTCCATAATTTTTTCCTCAGAATTGAGTGATTCCATATTTTTTCCCTCTGCTTGGTCTAAAAAAGTAACCATTTTCCTGATTTCTTATAGTGTTTCTTAAAGCCAGAAAGTTGCCATTTGAAATGACTTTAGTTTTGTGTCATGTCTGTGATCTGCTTTTTTTTTTCTACAAAATTAAACAACTGAATGAACATCCTCCGAGGCCGGTGATTCCATAATTTTTGCCAGGGGTTTTATATATATATATATATATACACATATATATATATATATATATATATATATATATATATATATATATAAAAAGGGTGTCCCAAAAAAAAAATATACAACATATAAAACACTCGGTTTGACCCTTAAATGCTACAAACTTAATCACTTATGTTTCTTTTTTACTTGCAGAGACCCTGAAGTTTATTTTGATGCCAAGCAAGACTCAGGAAAATGCCAAGATTAACCATACTACAGCGAACAAAAATTGAGTTTTGGCACCAGACCAAGAGTGTCAAACAGGTGCAGCGACTTTATGCTAGACTGACAAAATGCAGGGCCAATACTGACATTGTGGGAATTACGACATCACTTACAGCACATTATGCAATAAAACACTAACACTATGTGACATAAGCATTGGCTCACCTCTCCAGACCTACTACATGTGACCATACTTTAGGCAATGTGTTTTCAGAAAATTATGACAATTTCTAGATTACTGATGTTGTAACAATCAGTACCATTTAATTACAAATTATTTGCTTACTTATATAAGCTTTGGGTGGCATGGTCGCTTCACGGATAGCACAAATACCTCACACCAAGAAGGTTGTGGGATCACATCTCACCCTTTTTGTGTAGAGTTTGCATGTTCTCCTGGTGTTTGCGCGGCTTCCTCCCATATCCAAAGACATGCAGGGTAGGTGAATTGATAACTTTAAATTGACCGTAGGCGTACGTGTTTGTCTATCTATATGTGACCCTGTGATAGTCCTCCTTCCTATCCTTTTAAATTCAGTTTATTTGTAACTTAACAGGTCTCTGTTTTAATTTTAGCTAAATTCTGGGTCTGTTAGTGAAGCTTAGGGCTAGCAGTCGGCAATCAGCTTAGTATTTGCTCTGCTTTCCTGTTGATTTAATGTTGATGAATTATACCTTTGGTGTAGTTTTTTCAGGCCGACTGATTCTGCTCTTTTTCTCTCTGTCCGAGGTGCAGAGGGAAATGTACAAGAATGGCATCTGTGGACAGCCGGATGCTGGACTTATGGCCGGATCCCATGCCTGAAACTGTTGCAGCTCATGTTTTGTTTTTCCAAACTTTATAAAACTTTGTAAAAACGTAACTGTTAGAATGGCCTAAGCAGTGGGTCACCCGTTTGCCATGCCATTGTCGCCTGTGTGCTTGCAATGCAATTCAGGAACATGCCCCATTTTGGATGAATTTCAGGGTTTTCATCGCCAAAAATTTTGTGTTTTTCCACATAATGTACAATTTCACAAGTCTCCAAGAGGAATTATGAACAGTGCTTAGATGAAGTAAACAAAACCACTGTAATCAAAATCCATCAAGAACTGAAGGAGAAGCAGCATTTTGGATGAATTTCATACTTTTCACCACAAAAAGGCCATATTTTTCCTGAATTTAAGACAATTCTGCAAAGAATTGTTTAAAGTGCGTATTTGAAGCAACAAATGCCATCAGAATTTTTGGACCGTGCTGTTGTGAAGGGCCTTGAAGTAACCTGAACTGGGATTTGACAACATACAAATACATTTAGCTAGAATCTAAATCCATCAAGAAGTGAAGTGAAGCAGCATTTGAAGTAATTTCTGTTTTAACAGAAAAAAAAGGATCTGCTTAAAAATGAATATTTCCAAAATCTGGAAAGTGTTTCCTAAAATAAAAATCCATAGTTTCAAATCCAATCTGGAATTTTGTTTTGGCAAGTTTTCAACGCCTCTACTGCCATCTAGTGGCCAGAAGTGTTCATGGCAGTATTCATCCTGAAGCTGAGCAGACACTGTATGATATTCTAATCACTGTACTCGGTTTCAGTTCAAACTGTACCACAGAGGTGCACGGTGTAAAAGTTCAGAGCGCCCGATTTATGTTCTGACACACACTGTACGTTCAAAAACCACACGTCGAACTCGTGTTTCCAAAAGCAAAACGTAAGCTTTTTCTTCCAAACTTAATTTACAAAAACTCTCCATGGGAGACATCACAGTTTAAAAACAAAACAACAAAAAAAACATTACAAGACAGGTCTGCAGTTGGACGCTTGTCACTCTTCAGCAGCAGGATACCCTCACGACGGCCGACCAGAATATATCAAACAGGTTTGATTTTCATTCGACCATACGATCGGTGATTAGGAGGTGGTCGTGAGATGTTAAACGCAGCTTGTTACTCCATGTACACTACACGATGCAGGACGCGCAATTAACCTGAAACTCGGTCCAAAAAATTCTTGCATGAATGAAAAATCATCTGAAAAAGGGCCAAAACTCGCACAGTGTAAAGCCAACATTTGTGTCACGACAATATTGAGTGCACATCATAAAAGTAATGATAAGAATAATAAAACTAATAAAATGAGCGCACATTCTCTCCACATGCAAAACATTTTGCGATGACACTTCCAGGGCTCCGTAAAAATGCCTGTTTTTACAAATAAAAAATGGAATATTTTACAAAAGCACATTTATCTGTAAACACCAACACACGACACGTCACATTAACGTGTTGGTTTACATAATGAATGACTGAACCAATCAGTGTTTAGCAGAGGCACTTTTACCCAGAATCCTTTGCGATCTGTCTGTGTTTGTTACAAAACCTCAGAATTAGTGCATTGTTCAACATTAAAAGATAAATGTTATATTTTAACTTAGTACAAATGACAGAATTGACATTAATGGAGTTATTCTATCAGTATTCACACCAAACCATAAGTCAACATGACTTTATTTTCCAAGACCTCCGCCTGACCGGAGCATTGTGATTGGTAGAGAGCTGGATTTGTGGCTGCTCTCAGGGTGCTTCTGTGCTGGAGGCTGTGTAGTAAACAAGAGCTTCCAGCAGGGGGCAGGATGTTCAAACATAGAAGTGCAGGCTCATTGTTTGGGTCTGTTGTCGCTTTTGATGCTTCCAAAAGCGACTGTGGTGCTAAAACTCAAATTCTGCTTGTTAGTAGTTGCAAATGTACCAGAGACAATACTGGAATTTATCGGTTATAAGTAACTTCCGATACATTTTTGGGTGGTTTATCGGTTTATCTTTATCAAAGATAACTTTTCAGTTATCTGATTATCTGTTATTGAAGTTAATTTTTTGGTTATCTGTGCCCACCACTGGGTGTCAGTTAAGTTACAAATCTTGTTTATGAAAAGGCAGCTGTATATGGATGTTTCTATGAATGTCTGTTTAACAAAAAATAATAAAATTATATATACATATATACACACACACACCGTATTTTCCGCACCATAAGGCGCACCTAAAAGCCTTAAATTTTCAAAAATTGGCCGTGCACCCTATAATCCGGTGCGCCTTATGTGCGCACTGAATTCCAAAATCTGTAAAAACGACCGATGTTGTCTTTGACCGTCGGAATATCGGACCATTTCCCACAGACACAAGGACGTAATACGTAAAGTACGTACGCTACCAGCGTAGAGTACGTACCCTGGCAGCGATAAACTAATCAGACAACATTACGTAATACGTGAAGTACGTACGCTGGTAGCGTAGAGTACGTACGCTGCCAGCGATAAACCAATCACAGAAGAGTCGGTGAGTCCGTGGTACATACACTTACCGCCGCCACTCCTCCGGTAGTTACCGTATACTACAGGTATCCTGCAAAACAACATTTGTTTGTCTAAGGACTCCCGAAAATGGCGCCAGCGAAGAGACATGCTTACGAGGCACAATTCAAACTGCAGGCTATCAGTTACGTGGTTGTTCATGGGAATATAGCAGCTGCAAGAGGAAACAAGAAAATATATATATATATGACTTTTTCACGGCCAAATCATAAGCTGTTCACCATCTACCCTTTTGCCATCACGTCCTGGCGTTTAAGGTAAAACAAGGTGGAAACAGCTAAGAAAACAGCAAATTGTTCTCCTGCTGAACAAGATTATATTTCACTCACTAACCATTGCTGCTCTTTTCTAATGTAGTATCATATTATAGAAAGACACACTATACACATCATTTACACTATAAACATAATCCACTTATTTAAATACTTCAGGATAAACACATTTTAAGGGGACAGCTTTTACTTCATTCAACACCAATTAAAATATCAGGCCTGTATCCAAGATCTGGGGGGTGGGGTTCTTTTGTTGGTGAAAGTGCACTTGTGTCAGCAGGAACTGGTGGCTGCTTCAAATTTTTAGTTTCTGATGTCCAGGGATGCATTCTGAAGGATTTTTTGATTACTCACCTCAACCCCCCCAATTTGACTGTACTGCTTAATGTGCATTGTTTTTGCATTTTCCTTTGCACGTTTTCTTTCCCTTTAACCCAAATGGAAACATAACCAACATGTTTGTATGATAAGATTACTAACCACAAGAACCACAATCATTTTCAAATTTTTAAAGCTACACCGAAAAATATAAATGCAACACTTTTGTTTTTGCTCCCATTTTTCATGAGCTGAACTCCAAGATCTAAAACATTTTATACAGAAAAGACCCATTTCTCTCAAATATCGTTAACAAATACGTCTAAATCTGTGTTAATGAACATTTCTCCTTTGTCGAGATAATCCATTCCACCTCACAGGTGTTGCATATCAAGATGCTGATTAGACAGCACGATTATTGCACAGATGTGCCTTCGGCTGGCCACAATCAAAGGCCACTCTGAAATGTGCTGCGTCTGTGTGCCTGCATGTAACCCTCAATCACGGACAAACTGGGTAGAGCTGACATTTGTCGTATGGTGTGCTTATGTATTTTGGGTCAAGGAGGAACAATGTAAAAACGGAAAGTTGATAGGACTAATATTTTTGGAGAAACTATGGATATTGGCTGACAACACTTAACAATGGACATTGATAATTACATTCTGGAATCACACACCATTCTAGCAGGGGACAGTGAATCATCTATACATTAAAAGTGTGTGTGTGTTATTTTATTTCGTAAGTTCAGTGTAAGAACATAATATAATTGTAAATACATTAAAAATACATGGATGACACAAGAAAGTGAAAACACTGTGTCCCATTTAAAAATCAAATGACAAAATAAAATAATAATAATAATGAGCATATAATAATATGAACCTAAACAATTTAGAAATACATTAAGACAGTAAATTAACATTAAAAACTTAAAGATTAACAGGAAATAAAACGGCTGAGTTCTTCTAAAAACAATTGAGGTCTAAGGTTCTAAAAACATTCTGGACTCACACGCCATTCCAACTCATTATAGAAATTTATTACCACCCTTGAAAAATGTCAGCTACCTATTTTATAAACACTACCCAATCTAGAGCACCATAGGCAACGCACAAACAGCTGGGTTCTCACCAGGATTTTTTCACAGCATAGGGGAGAAGTATTGTAGGAGGGTCCAGGGCATCTCCCCCAGAAAAGTTTGAAATTTATAACACTATTTCCTACATTTTCAGGGCCACTTTGTGTTGGTAAAAAAAATAAATAATAATAATAATAATAATAATAATAACAGAAAAGCCCCCTATGCTGCACAGCATAGGGGCCCAAATCACATTGTGGAGGATCCAAATCACAGCATAGGGGCCTTCTCTATGCTCAACTGCACTGGTGAGAACCCTGCAAGTAGTATTTACTCAATTCTATGGTAGAAACATACAACATGTCACAGGTGTTGATTTTTATTTGCCCTTTTGTTGACAGCATTCAAAGAAATCAAAGCTATTCCTTTTTTGAATACTATTATGTCAAACTCATTTATGTCACATTTTACCAAATTGAGGCAGCTATAATTTTTGACCCCTGTACGAACTGCAACTGGTCCGTCACCATTTTGTGTGTGTTTACACCATGATGCCTTAATTTTCTTTCATAAATACTGCAATCGATAACGCAGAAGGGCTGGAATGGACTACAGCTGCCCACTGCTCCTATTTGTTGGATTCTCTCCAACTGTAATTAGGATGGCTTAAATGCAGATGACAAATTTGTTGTATGTACAGTGAGGAAAATAAGTATTTGAACACCCTGCGATTTTGCAAGTTCTCCCACTTAGAAATCATGGAGGGGTCTGAAATTTTCATCTTAGGTGCATGTCCACTGTGAGAGACATAATCTAAAAAAAAAAAAAAAACGGAAATCACAATGTACGATTTTTTTTATTTATTTATTTGTATGTTACTGCTGCAAATAAGTATTTGAACACCTACCAACCAGCAAGAATTCTGGCTCACACAGATGTTAATTTTTCTTTAAGAAGCCCACTTATTCTGCACTCTTTACCTGTATTAACTGCACCTGTCTGAACTTGTTACCTGTATCAAAGACACCTGTTCACATAATCAATCACACTCCAACCTGTCCACCACAACCAAGACCAAAGAGCTGTCTAAGGATACCAGGGACAAAACTGTAGACCTGCACAAAGGCAAGGATGGACTACAGGACAACAGACATGCAGCTTGGTAGAAGACAACAACTGTTATGATTATTTATTACTAAGTGGAAGAAACACAAGATGACTGTCAATCTCTCGGTCTGGGATTCCATGCAAGATCTCACTTTGTGGGGTAAGGATGATTCTGCTAAAGCTCAGAACTACACAGGAGGACCTGGTCAATGACCTGAAGAGAGCTGGGACCACAGTCACAAAGATTACATCAGTAACACATGATGCTGTCATGGTTTAAAATCCTGCAGGGCAGCAAGGTCCCCCTGCTCAAGCCAGTACATGTCCAGGCCTGTTTGAAGTTCACCACTGACCATCTGGATGATCCAGAGGAGGCATGGGAGAAGGTCATGTGGTCAGATGAGACTAGAATAGAGCTTTTTGGAATCAAGTCCACTTACCATGTTTAGAGGATGAGAACAACCCCAAGAAAACCATCCCAACCATTAAGCATGGGGGGTGCTCTTCTGCAAAGGGGAGAGGACAACTGCACCGTATTGAAGGGAGGATGGATGGGATCATGTATTGCGAGATTTTGGTAAACAACCTCCTTCCCTCAGTAAGAGCATTGAAGATGGTTCATGGCTGGGTCTTCCAGCATGACAATGACCCCAAACACACAGCCGGGGCAACTAAGGAGGAGCTCCGTAAGAAGCATTTCAAAGTCCTGGAGTGGCCTGGCCAGTCTCCAGACCTGAACTCAATAGAAAATCTTCGGAGGGAGATTAAACTCCAAACCTGAAAGATCTAGAGAAGATCTGTATGGAGGAGTGGACCAAAATCCCTGCTGCAGTGTGTGCAAACCTGGTGAAAAACTACAGGAAACATTTGACCTCTGTAATTGTAAACAAAGGCTACTCTACCAAATATTAACATTGATTTTCACAGGTGTTCAAATACTTATTTGCAGCAGTAACATACAAATAAATGATTAAAAAAAAAAAAAAAAAAAAACAGTGATTTCTGGATTTTTTTTTTTTTTTTTTATTATGTCTCTCACAGTGGACATGCGCCTAAGATGAAAATTTCAGACCCCTCCATGATTTCTAAGTGGGAGAATTTGCAAATATTGCAGGGTGTTCAAATACTTATTTTCCTCATTATATGTACAATGACAATAAAAGCACTTCTTCCTTCAAATCTTAATGGTGACAAATAATATCAGGGTTTGCCTTAGAATTTTTGGCCACTGAGTCCTGGGACATAATAATGTTCAAAGTGCTTCGAAGTGGCTAAGGATACATACATCCGTATCTTCTGTGAGACTGCTAAAGGTACAGACCGAGGAGAATTAAGCAAAGTGCACAATGCATCTGCGCATGCATGGGTGAAACGGGGGCAAAAATTCCAACTACCAAACTCACACCGCTCCCATTGACTTTCGTATACAGTAGCATTAGCAGACTGTGAAAGTTAAGGCTTACAGGGATTGTTTCAAAGGCTTTAAGCCTTAAGTGATGCATACAATAATGACAAGTGCGCACGGGTATGGACATATTTGCACATTCTGATTGGTCGGTAAGACATGACGTCATCGGGGAATACCCTCCATATCTTTAGAACGGTCTCTAGATACGGGTCCGTACCCGTAGCCACTGCTAATTTGCTCATTCAGGTGTCTGTTAGGAGTCGATTGGCTGTGCACCTGAATTAGCAAATCAGCTTGTGGCAAAGCAGGTAGAGATGGAAAATGTGCAGGTTTAAGGGTCCTTGAGGACTAGACTGAGAACCCCTAATATAGAGAACGGATCACATGTTGCCTGGAATCTGGTACCTCATATTCTCACAGCACACCCCACAGGATACCTCAAGAGACCTGGAAGTACGTCTTTTCCAAGTGCACAAAATACATGTAGACTGGCTGGTCATCCTCCCATGACCCTTCGAACATCCTTGCAAGGGTAAATGTTAAACATAAGGTAAATGTTTTTAAATTTGATCAGCTCTCATTTGTGTTTGATGAATTTATTTGTGTTTTTTGTTTTTTATTTTTGACTAGTCGGGATGTGTCGCAACAGACCACCTTTAATATTTTGTAAAATTTAAGTTTGATTTTTGCACAAATTACGGCATGTCAAAACATCACTCTGTACAGATTTAAAAAAAAAAAATCACTGTCGTCAGCGTAGCTATTCAGCGAACATTCCATCTTACACACACAAATTCACATAAAAGGTCAAATTAATAAGTAATATATTAATTTGGCGGTGTCTTCTTAAATACACATTTAGCATCATCTGATGTCATACGGGGACAGTGATTCAACACAAATGTGGATCGGTACACTGTGGCTCCTTAGGTTCCTAGTTCGGAAGCAAGTTATCCAATTCTATTTATTCTTCCAAACTTTCTGGATGGAGTGATGCAGGCTGGTTCACTGTTATATGCGAACCACTCTGAGCGCTCCCTTACACAGTACATATTGTATACGGTGTCCATCCTTGTTGATTTTGCATCAAGACACTGTAAGCATGAACTATGAATATGGTATACTTTCAACATGACTGGGGAATTTTTACATATTAACCACTATGGAATATTTAATCGATCCATAGCTGGATATAACTACCACTTTTGGTTACACATTTCTGTGTTGGTCATTTAATACTGAGGCCAAGTGTCACTATGCTACCTTTGCTGATAGAAATCAAGTCATAAATGGCTTCAGGCCCATGGACTGTTACAGAGATAATTAACGTCATGTTAACTATGACTGCCAAAAAACATGCATTAAGAGAAACACCCTGCTCAGTGGTGCAGCTTGTACTTGAAAACCTATTGTGTCAAGGTAGTGATATACAGTAACTGCACTGAAGGAAGTAAGATTGTGAGCAAATACATTTTAGCTCGAAAAGTTGGGTGTTTTTTGTGGGGGTGCTCTTCCCCCCCCCCCCCCCCCCTTCAATGACTGGCTGATTACATATTCAAGATTAAACATTCACAAAATACTCCTCTCTCTCACAAGCAACAATATAAATGTTTGCTCAAATTTTACAATTGTACAAACAATTATTAACCATTATAGCCCTTTTTCACATGTACGTCTTTCCACTATCCTCAAACTTTCAGTTCCCTAGCATAAATGAAGTTGTGTACTTAAACATTTTTAAAAGGAAATCAAAACATGTATGACTCACTTGCTAATTTAGCTTGTAATCCGGAAGGGCCGGGTTTGGAGGTATCAGTTTTTGACGATCCAGGCAGGGACAGCTTGGGTTTTGGCAGGTTTACTTTGGGGTTGAAGCGAGCTGCCCACTCAAATTTTGAAGAGCTGGCAGTTTTAGCCTGCTCCTTGTCACGGGTACTACGGCGTGGGGAAGGACTTGATGCTGAGCGAGAGCGGCGTGCCTTGGTCTGGTCTTTTCCCTGCTTAACACGTGCACCCTGCAGTGCAGTGTTGTTAGTGCCTGTAGTGGAGGAAGAGGAAGAAGTGGAGGCAGAGGAGTAGGAGTCTGTCACGTTGCTACACCCAGCTTTGGCTGAGGCGGCCGATTTAGACGCCAGCTTGGAGGGTTTTGCAGTTCTGCCCTCAGTACGGTTGGGGAGGGACCCAGTGGTGCTGCTTAAACCGGGGAGAGTGTCACCTCTTCTTCTTTTTGAAAATGGCAGAGAGGCCTCAGTGGCCCCACCCTTCTTATCCTGCCCTTGACCTGATGATGCAGGTGGCTCTGAATCACGAGGTCTCTTCTCAGACTTCACTGGGCCTTTCTTGGAATCCAAGTTATCTCGAGATAAGGGGATCAATTTTGATTTCTTGCGACGGATGGGTGTGCAGGTACTAATTTGGTCAGCAGCTTCGCTTCGCTTTAACCCTCGGCTGCTTTCGCTCTTTGACTGGTGGCCTAACCGCTCTTGTTCAGATGTCCCTGCAGCCTCTGAGTCTTCTTGCAATACAAATGAAGCCACAGACAGAGTAAGACCCCTCCTGTCAAAGAGCAAGACAAACAAAACATGCTTATTATTTTTCTTTTTTACCATGTGAAGCATGAACTATGCAACAACATTCATTATACTTTGAATTTCATTGGTACTTTAATGTTGGACAAAGCACAGTCCCTATAAAACACGCACATACATCGAGTGCCAAATAAGGAGGAAAGGTACCTTCTTGAGCTGTGCCCTCTGGACTGGCCAGCGGCTGAGCTGGGTGTGGCTTTGGAAGATTTAGAATTAGGTCTTCCACTTTCAGGTGGGGAATTTGTTTTTTGTTTTACCTGCTCTGACTGCAACCTGTAAGGTTGGAAATTAAAGAGCAAATAACTATGAAGGTTTTGTAATTAACGCAAATAAATGAAAGTTAATTCCTGTGGCGGAAACAGACTGTGGCCTGTTTCCACAAATGTATCCATAAAGAGCATAGAGGGACATGTTTTTGCAAATTTAGCTCCCATTACTACACTGGATAACAGTAAAATGAGGGTGCCCCATCGGCCATTTCTGCAACATCAAATATTCCATGTCTGTTACCTTCAACCCGCGTAGTACCTCATAAACCCAAACTGAATTTTAGGTGTTTTAATATTATATATAACATTCTGGAACCACCTCCAAATTTCAAAAGTCAAAATGTCAACCCCAATGAGGTCCTTAGTCTGGGCCTCATTAACACAAGGTCACTGTCCTCAAAAATCACTGCTGATAAATTATCTAATTATGGAACATCACCTAGATATAATTGGTTTATGTGAAACCTGGCTGAAACCTACCGTTGTCCTCCACTTAAATGAAGCCCACCCACCAGCGTATACATTTAGTCAACCCCCTCATGATGGAATCTAAGGTGGGTTTGGCTTACTGGCTCTTAGGGGTCTAATATATAATTTATTTCAACATTTGACTCTCTGCTCTGCCCAGGATACTATATATAAAACCAAGGTCAGAAGAATAAATATCACCCATGTTATTCTGTCACCGTAGATAGGCCCATATTCTGAATTGTTAGATGAATTTGGTGAGTTTATCTCGAATTTGGCAATTCGTGCTGACAACATTCTGATTGTTGGTGACTTTAGTATTCATATAAGTAAGCCTTCTGACCCCGTCTGCACATCTTTCACGGACATTATAGACGTACTAGGATTCCAGCAATGCACTCAGGTTTCGACTCACATTAGTGGAATTACCTTTGATCTAGTCCTCGTTTGTGGTATTGGTGTCACAAATACTGACATTGTGCATCTTGCAACAATAGTTTTAGATCACTCACTCACTATGTTTACAGTCTCGCTGCCTTGTTCACTGGAACAAGAAACTTATTTGTCATCACGGCGACACACCAACTCCTTAACTACAACAGAACTTGGAGCCAGACTGCCTGGTATCTTGGTGTCACTTTCAGAAAATGACCATTCAGTAGATAGTCTTGTGGACACGACCACATTGGGAATGATTGCTCCACCCATATCAGGGTTCTCCCCAGACAATGGAATAACGGCACTGTGCCGTCATACTGCCATCTAGCGCTGCTATAGTGTAGTGTCATCTCATGATGTTTTAACAGAAGACTTTGTGGGAATCTGACGGCATGCAAACCTGCTTTTGCGGGAAATTTCACAAACAACTTCTTTATTTTATCTTGTTTACATCCAGATGACACAAACCACTAAGCCAGATCTTTGCATTTTTTGTTTTGTCTTGGCCGAGACGCAGCGATCACCAGGCCATCTGTGGAGGAGGCATGCAGTGCCGAGCTCATGGAGGCAGGTGCACAGCTGACTCTATCAACGCTGTCTGCTGTGGGATCGATCCGATCAGAGGCTAATGGCCCAGTCACACGGCACTTAACGAAGGGCAATGAAGCCCTGATGAAACAAGAAATCTGGACTTTCATTGACTTTTGTTGGCATCGTTTAACCTTCGTGCAGCTTCGTTCCTAAGTTTGTTTAATTTGACTTCGTTGGAGCAGCTGAACGTTTTCACACAGCGCAGAAGCCGGTTTGTGAGCGCGGAGGCTGCTGCTGCTTCATGTACCGTTGGAAATTACAGGGCAAACTCAGCCTGTTTGCTTGGATTTTTTTATCTGTGTGGGGGGGCAGCTTCAATGGGCTCAGGCACCTTACATAGGCCAGAATTAATCTTTTGTGTGGATATAATTACTTATTTTGCCACAAGCAACTGTTGAATTTGAAAGAACAAAAAACTTGTGTAATTTCTGACGGTACTTGAATGCAGCATCAGGGCTCAGCAGGAGCTCCTGCGTGCGCTTATTATTTTGTATTAAATATAACAATATCAATCAATCAATCAATCAACTTTTTTCTTGTATAGCGCCAAATCACAACAAACAGTTGCCCCAAGGCGCTCCACATTGCAAGGCAAGGCCATACAATAATTATGAAACACAGTCTACGTCTAAAGCAACATAACCAAGGGATGGTCCAGGGTCACCCGATCCAGCCCTAACTATAAGCCTTAGCGAAAAGGAAAGTTTTAAGCCTAATCTTAAAAGTAGAGAGGGTATCTGTCTCCCTGATCTGAATTGGGAGCTGGTTCCACAGGAGAGGAGCCTGAAAGCTGAAGGCTCTGCCTCCCATTCTACTCTTACAAACCCTAGGAACTACAAGTAAGCCCGCAGTCTGAGAGCGAAGCGCTCTAATGGGGTAATATGGTACTACGAGGTCCCTAAGATAAGATGGGACCTGATTATTCAAAACCTTATAAGTAAGAAGAAGAATTTTAAATTCTATTCTAGCATTAACAGGAAGCCAATGAAGGGAGGCCAACACGGGTGAGATATGCTCTCTCCTGCTAGTCCCCGTCAGTACTCTAGCTGCAGCATTCTGAACCAACTGAAGGCTTTTTAGGGAACTTTTAGGACAACCTGATAATGAATTACAATAGTCCAGCCTAGAGGAATAAATGCATGAATTAGTTTTTCAGCATCACTCTGAGACAAGACCTTCTGATTTTAGAGATATTGCGTAAATGCAAAAAGGCAGTCCTACATATTTGTTTAATATGCGCTTTGAATGACATATCCTGATCAAAAATAACTCCAAGATTTCTCACAGTATTACTAGAGATCAGGGAAATGCCATCCAGAGTAACGATCTGGTTAGACACCATGCTTCTAAGATTTGTGGGGCCAAGTACAATAACTTCAGTTTTATCTGAGTTTAAAAGCAGGAAATTAGAGGTCATCCATGTCTTTATGTCTGTAAGACAATCCTGCAGTTTAGCTAATTGGTGCGTATCCTCTGGCTTCATGGATAGATAAAGCTGGGTATCATCTGCGTAACAATGAAAATTTAAGCAATACCGTCTAATAATACTGCCCAAGGGAAGCATGTATAAAGTGAATAAAATTGGTCCTAGCACAGAACCTTGTGGAACTCCATAATTAACTTTAGTCTGTGAAGAAGATTCCCCATTTACATGAACAAACTGTAATCTATTAGACAAATATGATTCAAACCACCGCAGCGCAATGCCTTTAATACCTATGACATGCTCTAATCTCTGTAATAAAATTTTATGGTCAACAGTATCAAAAGCAGCACTGAGGTCCAACAGAACAAGCACAGAGATAAGTCCACTGTCCGAAGCCATAAGAAGATCATTTGTAACCTTCACTAATGCTGTTTCTGTACTATGATGAATTCTAAAACCTGACTGAAACTCTTCAAATAGACCATTCCTCTGCAGGTGATCAGTTAGCTGTTTTACAACTACCCTCTCAAGAATCTTTGAGAGAAAAGGAAGGTTGGAGATTGGCCTATAATTAGCTAAGATAGCTGGGTCAAGTGATGGCTTTTAAGTAATGGTTTAATTACTGCCACCTTAAAGGCCTGTGGTACATAACCAACTAACAAAGATAGATTGATCATATTTAAGATTGAAGCATTAAATAATGGTAGGACTTCCTTGAGCAGCCTGGCAGGAATGGGGTTCTAATAAGCATGTTGATGGTTTGGATGAAGTAACTAATGAAAATAACTCAGACAGAACAATCGGAGAGAAAGAGTCTAACCAAATACCGGCATCACTGAAAGCAGCCAAAGATAACGATACATCTTTGGGATGGTTATGAGTAATTTTTTCTCTAATAGTCAAATTTTGTTAGCAAAGAAAGTCATGAAGTCATTACTAGTTAAAGTTAATGGAATACTCAGCTCAATAGAGCTCTGACTCTGTCAGCCTGGCTACAGTGCTGAAAAGAAACCTGGGGTTGTTCTTATTTTCTTCAATAGTGATGAGTAGAAAGATGTCCTAGCTTCACGAAGGGCTTTCTTATA
This sequence comes from Thalassophryne amazonica, assembly GCF_902500255.1. Lineage (NCBI taxonomy): Eukaryota > Metazoa > Chordata > Actinopteri > Batrachoidiformes > Batrachoididae > Thalassophryne > Thalassophryne amazonica. The sequence goes on from NC_047106.1 coordinate 81,503,872, forward strand.
GAGCAACAAACTCTTTTTCCAGGCTAAGTGAAGATCTTCTAAATTAGTGAGACGCCATTTCCTCTCCAACTTACGGGGTTATCAGCTTTAAGCTACGAGTTTGTGAGTTATACCACGGAGTCAGACACTTCTGATTTTAAAGCTCTCTTTTTCAGAGGAGCTACAGCATCCAAAGTTGTCTTCAATGAGGATGTAAAACTATTGACAAGATACTCTAACTCCCTTACAGAGTTTAGGTAGCTACTCTGCTCTGTGTTGGTATATGACATTAGAGAACATAAAGAAGGAATCATATCCTTAAACCTAGTTACAGCGCTTTCTGAAAGACTTCTAGTGTAATGAAACTTATTCCCCACTGCAGGGTAGTCCAACAGGGTAAATGTAAATGTTATTAAAAATGATCAGACAAAGGGAGTTTCAGGGAATACTGTTAAGTCTTCTATTTCCATACCATAAGTCAGAACAAGATCTAAAATATGATTAAAGTGGTGGGTGGACTCATTTACTTTTTGAGCAAAGCCGATAGAGTCTAATAATAGATTAAATGCAGTGTTGAGGCTGTCATTCTCAGCATCTGTGTGGATGTTAAAATCGCCCACTATAATTATCTTATCTGAGCTAAGCACTAAGTCAGACAAAAGGTCTGAAAATTCACAGAGAAACTCACAGTAACGACCAGGTGGACGATAGATAATAACAAATAAAACTGGTTTTTGGGACTTCCAATTTGGATGGACAAGACTAAGAGACAAGCTGAGTGTAGGAATGATAATCCAGTCCTTCTGTACATGTGGCAACAGGTAGATGAATCAAAATGATGATATAAAGAGCTGTTCTGGAAGGAAGAATTCACGTTGTGGATCAGTGATCAGCTGGTGGAAATAACCGCACGAGTCAATGCGCGCGTTCGCACGCACTGATTAATTACTGCTCTGATATATTCAATCATCTTTACACATATTTATATTTATTCTCCCTTTTGACAGTTTTCTGTTATAAATAAATAAATATATATATATATATATGGCTTAGAACATAATACAGTGATACAGCAGTGACCACAGCACACTGTTTTTTTTGTTTGTTTGTTTTTTTTTAATAAATTGGAGGAAGACGGAGCGCGCAGCGTGTCGACAGACAGTGTGGATTCTGATAATGATGGAGATGATCCCTCTTTTGTTCTGGACGAGGAACCAGAGCAGGTGGTCCACCATGCGCACAGATCTTCACAGCTTCTGTTTGCAGTTTCTCCAGGACTCAGGCGCTATGAGCTCCGTCCCAGCGCTGAGTCCTGGAACGCAGAGATGCAGACACACACTGCTGCAGCTGTGGCTCCAGGCGCGTTTCGTCGAGATCGTGAGCTTCAGTTTTGTTCATTTCCTCTTTCGTCCCTTTTGCGCTCTTGCTTCGCAGACTGTTCGATGAGAAAAGCTCTTTCGTCCACCTTTTCTCAACGAACTGTGACTTTTTTTTACTTTTTCCCTTCGTTCAAGAATCGTCGTGTGCCGTGTGACTAGGCCATTAAGAAGCGAAAACAAAATCAAAACAGCCAAAGTTAACTGACTATCGTGTTCACGGAGAACCACAGAAAGTGAATGAAGAAATGGCGGAGGAGGAGCCTGGCAGACAAGGGCAAACCGAAGGTGCAAAGGTGGACGCAATACTGACTGCACCAAACGAGTGTCACAGGCGGAGTTACGCATCTCAAGTGCCAAAGACGATGTAGTTAACCTGCAAGTTAAAGTCCAGAAGCTAGAGTCAATAAAATAAAACTCTGGAGGATAAGCTCTTGGACCTGGAAACCAGATCCCGAATGAACAACCTTAGACTAGTGGGACTGCCGGAGGGTGCCGAAGGAGAGAATCCTTTCTGGAAAAATGGATTCCAGAAGTACTGAATATTGCGACTGAACCAGTTGTTATTGAAAGGGCACATCGAATCGGACCGATGAGGGGCAGCACGGCGACACCGAGGACCGTGATAATGAAATTTCTGAACCACAAGGACAAGTAGGTGGTCATTGCTGCTGCACGGGCTAAAAGAGACATTCGGTACAAAGACCAGCAAGTACGGTTCTACTCGGACTTGGCTGCAGGAAAACACCAATTGCGGAAACAATTCGACCCGATCCGCCAGGAGCTCCGCAACCACGGGATCCGACATGGAGTGATTCACCCAGCAAAACTGTTGGTAACACATAAAGAGCGCACTTGCACCTTTAAAACACCAGCCGAAGCTCAGGAGTTTTTCCAGAGGATCCAGAAGGACATGGACGTGACTTAATGCAAAAGACTAAAATGGTAACTCAGTGGGGAAACTAAATATGGAGAGGCAACATTAGTTTATTTGATTTTGAACAGTGTGTGAAAATACAGCCTATGACAACTATAACATCGTCTCAGCTAATATTTAGAATACATTTTACTGATAGTTTGGAAGCGCTTTCAGGTATATGGTAACATTACAAGCCCACACATCTGAAACACTGTGCATATCGTATGTTTTAAGTTGTGGCTATAATTTTTACGCTAGCCAAAATATATCTAGTACACACACTTATGTTCAGGTACACAGGATTATCTGTGCAAAAAAGCCACACACTTATAAACACATTGAGTTCATAAAGTACTTTTTTTTTTCTTTTGCTCTAGTAGTGTTGAACATGTGGTACTAAGTACTCAGGAATATTTCACTGTGCAGCTCAAACTTGAAGCAAGTTGGTTGTATATGTTATAAATGAGAGAATTTGATGTCACGTTCCTCACTCAGTGTGGAACAGTCACCAGCCTTAGCGGAAGACTGTTTTTTTTGGGGGGGGGGGGGGGGGGGGTCCTCACGAGACTGGGAGAAGGGGAGATGTTCATGTTCAGTGTGTTGGATGTGGGTTCAGACATCCAGGTTTGTTAGGCTTCTCATTATGTTTTTTCTACATTACAAGGTAATCTACTAGTTTACGTTAAAGATGTCTGTAGGAGTAAATCTTAATTTTATTTCATGGAACTGCAGAGGTCTGCTAAAGCTTAAAAAATTAAACAAGTCATGAACAGAATTAAAGATTTAAATTCCAATATTGTTTTCCTACAAAAAACTCATCTCTTAAATGAGGAGGATAGGACAGTAAGAAGGAGGTGGCAGGGTAGTGTATTTACAGCACCATTTTCATCACGTGCCAGAGGAGTTATGACTCATACATAATAGTCCCATTTCAGGTAAAAAAAAAAAAAAAATGTAATCAAAGATAAAAGGGGAAGATATTTGATAGTCCAAGGTTCTCTTATCAGAAAATCTAAATTTGGTAAATTTATATGGACCCAACATAGACGATGCAAAATTTTTTGAAGATCTTATTCTTACCCTTTCAACATTTGCGGAACAATATATAATAGGAGGAGATTTTAACTGTACACTTAATCCCAGTATGGATAGATCCACAGGACAAGATCAATTACACAACAGGTGCAGAACAATTATTCATCAGCTTATGAAAGATTTAAGTCTACAGGATATATGGAGAGAATTAAAACCACAAAAAAGAGCCTTTTCTTGCTACTCTAGTGTATTCCAGACATACTCTCAAATCGATTACTTTTTAATTTCCTCAGGCTTACGGTCCAAAATTAGTAACTGTTTTTATGATAACATTGTGATTTCTGACCATGCACCATGTTGTTTAGTGTACGTGGATAAAAAATTGATTAAAGATCCACCTAAATGGTACTTTCAGCACAAATGGTTAAAAGATGAGAAATTTGTAATATATATAGGAAAACAGATTGAATGAGTTTTTTTAGATTAATACTACACAAACATCCACATGTATAAAGTGGGAAGCTTTTAAAGCTTTCCTTAGAGGACATATCATTAGTTACACATGCTCAAAATCAAAAAAGGCATGCGAGGAGAGGGTTCGATTGGAAAAAAAAAATAAAAACCCTTCAGGAAAAGGTTTATGAGGGAAGTAACCCAAGAATGGAAAGTGATTTGTTGATCATGAGAGCTGAATATGAGAAACTATCAGCCTTTAGAGCAGCTTCTAGTCTCTTAAGGCTAAAACAATCTTTCTATGAGCAAGGTGATAAATCGGGCAAACTATTAGCATGGCAAATTAAACAATTAGAAACTAAAACACCAATCACAACAATTATATCTAATGGTCATGTTGTTGTGGATCCTATAGAAATTAATAATGCTTTCAGAGAATATGAAAAAGAATTATATGATACAAAAATTAAAATTGACTTTCAAAACCTCAACACATTTCTCGACAAATTATCTATACCATGCATTCCAAATTAACACAAAGAAGATCTGGCGATAGAAATTACAAAAGAAGAAATTGGACAAGCTATTGATAATATGAAATCAGGGAAGAGAGCAGGACCAGATGGCCTTCCCAATTGATCTATATAAAAAATTTAAGAATAAATTGTTAATACCACTTCTGGACATGTTTTTAGAAGCATTTCAAAATGAAAATCTCCCACCTTCTATGAATAGTGCTTTAATTACTTTACTACCAAAACCAGGCAAACCTAACAAATGTGAGAATATGAGACCTATAAGTTTGTTAAATTCCGACCTAAAGATAATCTGTAAACTCTTAGCAAAATGTTTACAAATGATAATGCCAATTATCATTAATAGGGATCAAAATGGTTTCATAATGGGAAGGCAAGGATTCCATAATGTAAGAAGGGTACTAAATATTATTCATAAGAATAAAGAAACATCTGATTCAGCACTTATCAATAGATGCTGAAAAGGCTTTTGATAGGATGGAATGGCCTTATCTTTTCAAAGTCTTAGAAAAATTTAGGTGTGGGAATAATTTCATAAAATGGGTTCAGATAATATATAAAAATTCCACAGCAGAAATCCTAACAAATAGAAATATTCGAAACCAATAAAAAAAAAAAAATCAGTAAAAGATGCTGACAGGGTTGCCGTTCTCGCCCTTATTGTTTACATTGGCAATTGAACCATTTGCAATAAGTATACATTCACATCCAGAATTCTGTGGAATTACAGTAGGACCGACAGAGCATAGAATATCTTTGTACGCTGATGATGTAATTTTATTTATGTCAAATTATCTGACAATTCCGGCCCTGTTACAGCTTATAAAATATTTGGACTTAAAATGATAAACTTAAAATGATTCAAGATTTATATTTGACAAACTCAGATATTATGATGTAATTTGATGATCTGAGGATTAAATATAAAATCAATAAAAACATTTCTTCAAGTATCTCCAGCTTAGAAACTTTGTTAGAGTAAACCAAAATAGTTCTCTTAGCAGACCCATACACACACCTCTTGAAGAAATGATGATAAAGGACAGCTTGAGAAGAGGTATCATATCAGAATTTTACAACTTACTGGTGTTTAACTCGTCAGAAAATAAGTATAAATTGAATGCTTGGAAGAGGATTTGCAACTAAGGATTTCGGATGAAGACTGGAAAGTATCATGTGCTGGTGCTCATACTACATCTATAAATGCACGCCTTAAACTAGTACAGTACAAATGGATAATGCGCATTTATATAACTCCAGTAGATTTAAACCGATATAACAAAAATATACTGGATATTTGTACAAAATGTATGGAAGCTAGAGGCACTCTTTTACACTGTATTTGGGAATGTAGGAAAATAAAAAGTTTTGGGAAGAAGTAAAAATTATAGTTGAGAAGATCATTTCAAACAAATAGTACTTGATCCAAAATTTTTTCTGTTGAGCATCTATCCTGAAACACAGAATTTCAGTAAGAATGACAGAACATTCATAAACCTGAGCTTCCTATCGCTAAAAAATGTTTTGCAATGTTATGGAAAACAATAATAACCAAGTACCATCCAATGGATGAGGCAGATTTTAACAAACCTTCCACTGGAAAGAGTAACTTATAAACCACAGACTTTTGAGAACATATGGATGCCTTTTATTAATTATGTTAAGGATTTAGATTTAACTGATGACCAAATGAATGATTAAAGAGTGGACAATGCGGTTCCCAAAATGTAAGATCTCCGTCTTGCTTTTTTTCTTTTTTTTTTACATCTTTATGCAATGCACTTGCATACTTCAAGTTGTGCAGATTACCTTTCTTTAAAAAGGAGAATCATGTTTTGTTTGGTTACTTGTTTGATTGTTTATACCTCTATGTGTCATAAATACAGCAATCTGATGTTTGTTATATACGTTATGTGAATGTAAAATGCTGTATTTCATGGTGCTAAAAACGCCAATAAAAATAGTGGAAAAAAAATGTCCTATCTCTGGTTTACAGCAGCCTAGCATTAGGGGTCTCCAATTGGTTCAAAGTGCTGCTGCAGTTTTGACAAGAAGCAGAAAGTTACATTACACAGATTACACCATCTGTCCACTGGCTTCCCGTCTCTGTGAGAAAGGATTTTAAGGTTCTGTTATTAACCTATGAAATTATTCACGGACTAGCACCTCCCTACATAACTGACTTAATTACATCCGACGTACTGGCTCAGGCTTTACGTTTTCCAAGGGAGCAGGACTACCTTGTGTCCCTAGGGTGAATAAAAAGTCTACAGACACAGAGACTTCTCTTAACATGCTCTTGTTTTGTGGAATGATCTAACCTGTGGAGATAAAACAATCAGATTCTGTAAAGACATTAATGTCCAGACTTAAGATGCATCTATTTTCCCTCTCGTATGGTTGGCATAATGGCATAGCATGGAATTATTCTTCCTATCCCATTAACTCGTCTTATTAGCGACGGAAGTGGTCTTGGCCTCACTTCATCTACATTCTGGGTTTGTTAGTGAAGTCCAGGCCTAGCTGCCATCAAACACCTTAGTACGATTTATTGCTGATGAACGCGTAGCTTAGGTGCAGTTTTTCAGCCGACTGATTCTGCTCTCTTCCTGTCTGTCCGAGAGAGTGATGACATTGTGCAAGGCTGACAGCTGCATGCCACAGAGTGCTGGACGGACCACAAGATGCCATGGCTGAAGCTGATGCACACTGCAGTCTGCTTTTGGAATATGCTCTACCATGAGGACAGCTTGTGCTGTGATTATGTAATGGGTGGACGCAGGCCCTGCACCCCAGGGTGCTGGATGATTCCCTGCCTGTGGCATCAATGAATGTGTGCTCATCTCAATAATGCACTTTGTTTTTGATGGTACTCTGGTTTTTCTGTTTTTTGTTTCTTTAGCTTGGTAAAAACCTTGTAGTTGTTAGAACGGCCAAAGCAGTGGGTAAGGATGGGACCGATCTGATCGAGAATCGGTATCAGAGTGAGAGAAAACTTAATTTTTAATTTTTGCTGTAACACGACAATGTAAGCATAAGTTTCAATAAAGCGCCATTGAAATTAAGAAGGAGAGAGAGCACTGTCTTTTCTCTTTGGAATCTATAAAAATAAGTCTATAAAAAAGTACTTAATTCTTCCACCAAAACATCAAATCTAGACTTCCATCTTAGATGAATCTTCTGGCAAATTGTAGCTGAACTTTCAGGTCTTTTTAAGAAAATCCTCCTCTAAATACTTCATCATGAAGCTATATAACTGGGAATACAAAATATCCTCATAAAATCAACAATAATAATAATAATAATAATAATAATAATAATATTAATAGAGCTCTGGTATCTGAATAGTATCGGTATCAGGAGATATCCAAATTCAGGTATCAGAATCTGAAGTGGAAAACATGTAGAACAGTGCATCCCTAGCAGTGGGTCCCCCCTCAGTGTGGTCTGCTTGACATTTCTTCCACTAAATCATCAGATGGTGGTTTTCCTTACCACTGTTGCCTGTGTGCTTGCTCTAAGGGTTGGTAAGATGAGACCTTACTCATGCGAAGCACCTTGATACAACTTTGTTGTGATTTGGCGCTGTATAAATTAAATAAATTGAAATCCCTGTCATGTTGGCTGGTTCCATTTACTGATCAACCTTTCTAAGAGGTCAACTGAACACTTCTGGGGCATCATAAACGTTAAGGACATGAAAACAGTTGAGATCAGTGAATACTTCCATCTGACAGAGACCATATAAGCAACTGTCTGAATAAGTTCTGAACAAGCATCCACGTCTAACTCCTTAATGGCCCAGTCACATGGCACACGACGATTCTTGAACGAAGGGAAAAAGTAAAAAACGTTACGATTCGTTGAGAAAAGGTGGACGAAGAGCTTTTATCACCGAACAGTCTGCGAAGCAAGAGCGCAAAAGGGACGAAAGAGGAACTTAACGAAACGCGCCTGGAGCCACTGCTGGAGCAGTGTGTGTCTGCTCCAGCACTCGGCGCAGGAACGGAGCTCATAGCGCCTGAGTCCTGGAGAAACTGCAAACAGAATCTGTGGAGATGTCGATGGACCAACTGCTCTGGTTCCATGTCCAGAAAAGAGGGATCATCTCCATCATCATCAGAATCCACACTGTGTCGACACGATGCGTGCTCCATCGTGCTCCAATTAAAAAAAAAGTGTTCCGTGGTCACTGCTGTATCACAGTATTATGTTCTAAGACATATATATTAATTTATTACAGAAAACTGTTAAAAGGGAGAATAAATATAAATATAAGTGTAAAGATGATTGAATATATCAGAGCAGTAAATTAATCAGTGTGTGTGAATGCGCGCATTGACTCCTGCGGTTATTTCCACCAGCTGATCACTGATCCACAACGTGAATTCTTCCTTCCAGAACAGCTCTTTATATCATCATTTTGATTCATCTACCGGTTGCCACATGTACAGAAGGACTGGATTGTCATTCCTACAATCAGATTGTTATATTTAATACAAAATAATAAGTGCAAGCAGGAGCTCCTGCTGCCGCTGATGCTGCATTCAAGTACCGTCGGAAATTACACAACTTTTTTGTAGTTTCAAATTCAACAGTTGCTTGTGGCAAAATAATTAATTATATCCACACAAAAGATTAATTCTGGCCTATGTAATGTGCTTGAGCCCATTGAAGCTGCCCCCCCACACAGATAAAAAAAAATCCAAGCAAGCAGGCTGAGTTTGCCCTGTAATTTCCGACGGTACATGAACACAGCAGCAGCCTCAGCGCTCACAAACCGGCTTCTGCGCTGTGTGAAAACGTTCAGCTGCTCCAACGAAGTCAAATTAAACAATAACGTTACAAAAACTACACAAATGATTAAAAAACGTCAAGAACGACAGCAAAACGAAACACAGACGAACTAAGGTTTTCGTTGCCCTTCGTTCAAATTTTTCAACAGTTTAAAAATCCTGATGAATCGCCCGCTGCAGGAACGAAGCTGCACGAAGGTTAAACAATGTGAACGACAATCAACGAAAGTCCAGATTTCTTGTTTCGTCAGGGCTTCGTCACCCTTCGTTAAGTGCCATGTGACTGGGCCATAAACCACCTGCACAGACCGGGATAGAATGGTCCATCATCACAGAAAGAGCTGCATTATACAAAGATAGTGAATGAAGGGTAAGTTACCCAAATTAAAAATGTGTCTTATCAACTGGACTAACTGCCCACATGGCAAATGAATGTAGTGTTACTGAACAGTTAAATAAACATGTTAAAAGGGTTGCCTGGACACAAGCTCTCTCCAAAATTTAAAAACATGTTCAAGGTGGCTTTGCGCAACTTTAATTTTTTTTAATCAAATATTGGCTTGAAATCAGTTATCTACCTCCATTATTAGCATAATCCCCCCTCTCCCCACCACACATTAGACTATTGCAGACTAAATTAATTGTTAGCTAAAACTGAAAAGAAAATAGCCAATTTTTTACTGAAGAAAATCTTGGAAGGTATAAAACAACTTACTCTTAATCACAGTTGTAACCATTGCATACAGACATTCATCCGCATCAAGTCAAACAACCTGGCTAACTGAAAACACAACAGCAACATATTGGAGTTCTTTGACTCTAGTGCACTAACTGAAAAAGCTTCAATGAACAAAAATATAAATGCAACACTTTTGTTTTGGCTCCCATTTTTCATGAGCTGAACTCAAAGATATAAAACATTTTCTACATACAAAAAAGACATATTTCTCCCAAATATTGTTCATAAATCTGCCTAAATCTCTGTTAGTGAGCACTTCTCCTTTGCCGAGATAATCCATCCCACCTCACAGGTGTGGCATATCAAGATGGTGATTACGCACCACGATTATTGCACAGGTGTTCCTTAACTTGGCCACAATAAAAGGCCACTCGAAAATGTGCAGTTTAAAATCACAGCACAATGCCACAAGTGTGCAACTGGCACGCTGACTGCAGGAATGTTCACCAGAGCTGTTGCCCGTGAACTGAATGTTAATTTCTCTACCATAAGCTGTCTCCAAAGGCGTTTCAGAGAATTTGGCAGTACATCCAACCGCACACCTCACATCCGCAGATCACATGTAACCACACCAGCCCAGGACCTCCACATCCAGCATGTTCACCTCCAAGATCATCTGAGACCAGGTATGAATTGTGAAATTTTGCTGAGTAAAATTGACTCTGCTGGGATAACATTTGATCCCAGTCTAAATAGAGTAAAAAAAACACTCTACTGTAGAGTAAATGGTAAATGGACTGCATTTATATAGCGCTTTTCCATCTGCATCAGACGCTCAAAGTGCTTCACAATAATGCCTCGCGTTCCCCTCAAGGTCAGGGTGCTGTCACACAAATCGTTCACTACACACCAGGAGCAACTAGGGGATGAAGGACCTTGCTCAAGGGCCCTTAGTGATTTTCCGGTCAGTCTGGGATTTGAACCAAGGATCCTCTGGCCTCAAGCCCAACAGCTTAACCACTAGACCATCACCTCCCCTGAGTGAAATTAGCTCTACCAATGTCACCAACCAAACTGTACCCCCGCCCCACCCTGCCTCCACTGCGCATGCTTCATTTTGGAGCACAGCCGCTCTGTGGACGGACTCTCTTCACTCAAAGTGATCAAATGGATTAATATGATTATTAGCCATCAGATGACATTTTTAAACAACATCAATAGTCCAGGGCTTCCCCTCAGCAATAGCACAATATTGATGTGGCACAGTCTTGACATTTTGCAGAAATAGCAATGGGGTGTGGCTTTCTATTCTGTTTTTGTTTTTTTTTTCCCAACTTGTAAAATTTAACTACTTTGAGTTTGTTTTTTTTGTTTTGTTTTTTTTTTTTTAAAGGCTGGTGGACTGGATCCCTACATGATTTTTTTTTAATCTCTCTCTCCGATTCAGCAGATGCATTTTAGCAGGAGGCTGAACATGCAAGCCTCACAGTCACTTTTTTTTTTAAGTTACCGTGTTTGTGAAGCATTGAGCGTTGCCCCCGGCCCCCCCAAAAAAAACAAAAATTAAAAAGCGAAACACTCCATGCGAGTCTGAACAAAACAGACAGCAACCGTACCAGAGGCTTCCAGTGAATTGTTTGCTGTTGTGATGCTTGTCCAAGCTTTACACGGTTGTATACATTTCTTTTATTTATGTTTATCACTCTTCTGCTTGTTAAGTGTATAAACTCTGAAACTTAACTACAGTCCTGTTGTGAATCGCTAGTGGTTAGCATTCGCTAGCTAGGTCGACGAACCCCCCCCCCCCCCCCCCCCCACCGTTACTTTTAAGTACTTCACTCTTGTGTTAATCTTAGGAGTGGTTTACTCTTAGGGTTTGCTGTTTTTTTTTGTTTTGTTTTTTTTACTGTTCCTACAAGTCTAATACTTCTGCTACTTTTTTAGTAGCAGTACATCCTTTATTTACTTCTGTGTGAATCCTCTGTGAGCCTTAGGAGTGGTTAGCTTATTCATTGTTGGTTAGCTCGTGCTTGCTTGGCTGTACTCTTGAATTTCCTAGTGCACAAAGTACAGTACTTTACACCCTCCGTAAATCCTGCGTGATGTTAGAAGATAGGGATTGCTCTTTTAGAGAGCCGTGTCCGTAAGTTAGAACAGCTTCTTAGCTCAGTGGAGTTAGATGTTACAGGCACTCCAGATAAGGTTAGTGTTGGGCCGGCAAGCATGCTCATTAGCATCAGCTTAGAAATGCCGGCTGTGGAGGACAGCTTGATGCCCGGTTGTGGTACCCCGATCACACTCGCTACTGTGAACTGTGAATCTGTTCTCCCCTTTGGATTTGCCTGATGTGAATTCTCTGAGCCCACGAGTGACTTCCACTCCTGTCTCCAGGCTGAAACGCCGGACTTTAGCGATAGTGGATTCTATCACTCGCAAAGTCAGGTTACAGACAACGGCTGACGTTAAATCTATTCCTGGGGCCAGAGCTCCCGACAATGCCTCCCATCTTAGGGTGCTGACGTTGCAGAAGGGAAGACCGACTAAGGAACATGACATGAGATATAGTCACATAGTTATTCACGTCGGCACCAAAAATGGACATAGAGAGGACTTGTGACCTTGCCAGAAAGATGTGTCGGCATCGATTAATAGTCTCTGGTCCCCTCCCCTCCCAGGGTAACGATGAGGCGTTTAGCAGGCTGACATCGTTAAATAGGTGGCTGACGCAATTTTGTAGACAGCAAGGCTTTGGCTTTATTGATAACTGGCCTTCATTCTGGGGCCGCCGTGGCTTGCTGATGCCGGACGGCCTCCACCCCACTGGGGAAGGCGCCGCCATCTTGTCTGCGAACATAGATAGAGCTCGACAGGGAGGGTAACATTAAGAATTTACAGCAGGCCACTAAGCAGGTGAATATAGACCCTGCAAGGCTTATAACAAATGTGGATATGGAATCCAATATCTTAGCGCGGAAACTAGTGCAGAAAATCCACTATGGTGATAGTGCAGTTTATCTGCCAGGGAGGGAAATTCAACAAGTTGAGGTTGTGGCCTGCTTCCGTAGACGTGTCAATAAAAATCACAGAAGGATATGCTTTGCAAACTAAAAACCCATTACTACATTGGATGATGTTGAAATTGAGGATGTCCCAATGGTTGTTCCAGCAACATCGAAGATTTCGTGTCTGCTACCTACAACGCGTGTGGAATGTCTCAAAACTAAACCTACTTCTAGGCATCTTATATATGCTACTCTGGAACCACCCCTAAACCCAAACAGTCCAATTGTCAACACCACTGAGGTCCTTAGTCTGGGTCTCATTAACATAAGATCACTATCCTCAAAATCATTATTGGTTAATGATCTAATTATTGATCATCACTTAGATATAACTGGGTTATGTGAAACCTGGCTTAAACCTACAGCTGTCCTCCCCTTAAATGAGGCCTGCCCACCAGCATATACATTTAGTCACGTCCCTCGTGATGCGAAGCAAGGTGGGGATGTTGCTCTTATCTGGGGGATTCTATGGTAATGGAATTACAATCGGAGCACATTTTTAATGGGGAGCTAAAATATGGTCAGATTTTCCCGTCTTCGTAATTCAGTTACCACAGAATCACCCACCTATAAATCTAGGTTTAGCTTATTAGCTGTTGGGGGTCACAAATATAAGTCGTTTGAGCATCTGATTCTCTGCATTTGCTCAGGATATTGTGCATTGCCAAGGTCAGAAGAATAAAAATCAGCCGTACTACTTTGTCACTGTATATAGGCCTCCTGGCCCATATTCTGAATTCTTAGATGAACTTGGTGCATTCATCTCATCTGTCAATGAATGCAGATAACATTCTGATCATTGGTGACTTTAACATTCATATAAATAAGCCTTCTGATCCCCTCTGCAAATCATTTATGAAAATTGTGGAGGGATGAAGATTTCAGCAATGCACATTAGTGGAAATACCATGGATTTGGTTCTCGCATGTGGTATTGCTGTCACGAATATTAACATCACGCCTCTTACTTCAGTGGTGTCTGATCACTCACTTATTAAGTTTACAGTTTCGCTGCCGTGTTTTGTGGAACAACCACCTTATATATCACTATGGCGATGCATCAACTCCTTAACTAAGACTGAACTCGAAGCAAGACTGCCTGATGTCTTAGCTTCACTTTTGGCAAATACCCAATCAGTAAACAGTCTTGTGGATAGTTTAAACTCAGTGCTCAAAACTGCACTTGACATGATTGTGCCACCTTTGTTAAAATCGCACCCCCCCCCCCAAAAAAACACAGTCAACTTGGTTTAATGATTACCTGCGTGACCTCAAGCATAAGGCTAGAGGTCTAGAATGGAAATGGCGTAGTTCAAAATTAGACGTATTCCACCTTGCATGGCGTGATGCTATCTTAGACTACAAGCATGCACTACTGGCTACAAAGCGGAACTATTACTCTGATTTGATCAACAAAAACAAGCATAACTCAAAGTTGTTGTTCAACACGGTGGCAACACTTATTCATGGACAACCACCTGTAGTTCACTCTGATTTTACAGCACAAGATTTCCTGGATTACTTTGAGAAGAAAACAGAAGACATTAGGTTAAACATAGCCCAGCGTGCCTTAACCCAGCCACTACACCCTACCATTGAGGTGGGCACCATTGCTGAGGTATTACCTAGATTTACAGAATTTGAGAGCATCTCTCTCGGCGTGCTGACGAAATTCCTAACGTCAACAAAAAGCACAACCTGTCTATTTGATCCTATACCAACAAAACTGTTTAAGGACTCACGGCCCACTCTTGGGTCGACTGCTGGAAATTATTAATCTTTCTTTAACTTCTGGATCTGTTCCTAAATGTTTCAAATCTGCAGTGATTAAACCATTACTTAAGAAACCTAATCTTGACCCTAGTGTACTGAAAAACTATAGGCCGATATCAAATCTATCATTTTGCTCTAAAATTCTAGAAAAAGTGGTTTCAGGGCAGCTCGTGGACTATCTTACTGAGAATAATCTCTCTGAGTCACTGCAGTCTGCTTTTACAAAATATCATTCTACAGAGACGGATCTCACGAAAGTGGTGAATGATCTTCTGCTTGCAATCGATTCGGACACCAATATGGTTCTTGTGCTGTTAGATCTCAATGCTGCATTTGATACCGTGGATCATCATATTCTAATTGATAGGCTGAAAAATCATTTTGGGTTTACTGGGAGTGCCCTTGCATGGTTGACGTCATACTTGACCAGTCGTTCTCACTGTGTTCTGTAAAGTAACACTACCTCTAACCTTAGCGACATGAAATTTGGGGTTCCACAGGGTCCGTCTTAGGCCCCCTGCTTTTCTTCCTTTAATATAGCACCCCTTGGGCACATATTGTGGCGCTTTGGGTTTACCTTTCGCTGCTATGCTGATGATACTCAGTTATACATGCCGATAACTGCTGGTCATCTCATCCACATAAAATCCTTAGAAGATTGCCTTGCGTCAGTGAGAAGCTGGATGTCTAGAAGCTTCCTACTTTTAAACTCTGAAAAGACTGAAATAGTGGTTCTTGGTCCAGTGAGACATCTTCATCAATTTGACCAGCTAACGCTTAGCCTAGGCTCGTGTGTAATACATCACACGGACAAACTGAGGAACCCTGAGGTAATTTTTGATCTGACGTTGTCCTTTGGCCTCCACATTAGAAATATTACGAGGACTACTTATTTCCACTTGTGAAATATAGCGAAGATTCGTCCCATCCTGTCTATGGCTGATGCTGAGACCCTGATCCATGCATTTATCTCTTCTAGATTGGACTACTGCAATGTTTTATTTTCTGCTTTACCACATTCCAGCATTAGGGGTCTCCAATTGGTTCAAAATGCTGCTGCCAGACCTATGACACGAAACAGGAAGTTCAACCACATTACACCCATTTTGGTATCCCTTTACTGGCTTCCTGTCCCAGTGAGATAAGATTTTAAGGTTCTGCTCGTAGTCTATAAAATTGTTCACGGACTGGCCCCTCCCTACCTAGCTGACCTAATTAAACCTTACGTACTGGCCCAGGCTTTGCGTTCTCAGGGTGCAGGACTACTTTGTGTCCCTAGGGTGAATAAGGAGTCTGCGAGTCACAGAGCTTTCTCGTATTGTGCCCCTGTTCTGTGGAATGATCTCCCTGTGTCAATAAAACAGATTCTGTGGAGACTTTCAAGTCCAGACTTAAGATGCACTTATTTTCCCTTTCGTATGGCTAGCATAACATAGTTCTACGCTTTTCAATCTTTTAACAGATTTTATTAGGAAACGGAGCATGCAGCAACCTCAACTTTACCTAAATTCTGGGTCTTTTAGTGAAGCTTAGGGCTACTGGCCAGCGATCACCTTAGTATTTCCTGTTTTTCTTGTTGTTTAATGCTGGCAAATCATACTGTATTTTTTGTCTCTTATGCTTGATTCTGTTTTTTTCTCTCTGTTTAAGGTGCAGCTCCATCCAGAGATGGGTGTGGTATTTGTGCTGGAGACCCTCCAGTCTTGTGCACCAACAGCTTTTCCTGTATATTTGTTTTGTGAATTGTTCTGTAATTTATGTCTGTAGCATGGCCCAAGCAGAGGGTCACCCCTTTGAGTCTGGTCTGCTTGAGGTTTCTTCCTCAGAGGGAGCTTTTCCTTACCACTGTTGCTCTGGGGGTTAGTAAGGTTAGACCTTACTTGTGTGAAGCGCATTGAGGCAACTCTGTTGTGATTTGGCGCTATATAAATTAAAATACATTGAATCTGAAATTCAACCAGCTTCGACTGTGGGTACCCAGCTGTCGGGTCAATAGTCACTCACCACGTCAAGGAGACCATGTGTTTTAAAAATAGACAAACACACTGCTTCACTTTAAATGCTCAATAAGTCTGTTTCAGGTGATCAGTGTTGGCCCCCTTTCTCTTAAAAGGCTTTATTTTACTGTGTAGCATTGAAAAGCAGTAGCTTTAAGGGCTAAATTATTAGCTATTACAGGGCTTGAGCGCATGCTCTAGTCTTTTATTTTTCTGAGGACCTTGCAGTGCCACACACAGGCCTGGCATATGTACTACAATGTTAAATGAAGCCTCGAGGCACAGAATTTGCCTTGATCATTTTTTGTAGTCGAATTATTCGATTTATTCAAGTTATTGTTTCAGCCCTAATTCACAGCACTTCACTTTTTCATTTTGTTATGTTGCAGCCTTTTTCTAAAATGGGAACTCAGAAATCACATGTGCATAAATAGTCATGATATTTGCTTAGTACCTTGTTGAGGCACCTTTAGCAGCAATTACAGCCTCAAGTCTTCTTAAATAAGATGCCACAAGCTTGACACACCTATATTTGGGTAGTTTTGCCAATTCCTCTTTGTGGCACCTCTCAAGCTTCATCAGGTTGGATGTGGAGTGTTGGTACACAACCATTTTCATTTTCATTCTCCCCAGGAATGTTCAATCGGATTCAGGTCTGGACTCTGGCTGGGCCACTCAAGGACATTGACAGAGTTGTCAGGAAACCTCTCTTTTGATATCTTGCCTGTGTGCTTAGTGTCACTGTCCTGCTGAAATATGAACAGTTTCCCCAGTCTGAGGTCAAGAGGGCTCTGGGGCAGATTTCCATCCAAGATGTCTCTGTACATTGCTGCATTCATCTTTCCCTCAATCCTGACTCATCTCTCAGTTCCTGCCATTGAAAAACATCCCCACAGTATGATGCTGCCACCACCACCATTCTTTACTGTAGGTAAATAAATGGTAAATGGACTGCATTTATATTGCGCTTTTCCATCTGCATCAGACGCTCAAAGCACTTTACAATATTGCCTCACTTTCACCCCGATGTGAGGGTGCTGGCATACAAGCTTCTCACTACACACCGGGAGCAACTGGGGGATTAAGGACCTTGCCCAAAGGCCCTTAGTGATTTTCCAGTCAGGCTGGGATTTGAACCAAGGATCCTCTGGTCTCAAGCCGAACACTTTAAAGCACGTCTCACATTTTTTTAACATCTCAGTTAATAAAACAACATAAAAGTACTCATGATTGTTAAGTGTCTCTGCACACATGTGCTAATAATTAGTGATCTTTGATGTATTTTATTCCTTTCACTCTGACTGTTCGCAGGTGTATTTCCGGAAAACGTTTCACTCTGCAATCCTCGGCATTTTTCAGTGTGTGATACACTCAGCAAAACACAAACATCCCAATGACTGACTGACAGAGGGAAACGAACCTGCTCCGTCCAAAAACGAAGCATCTGAGCTGCTGTTCGGAAGTGATGGCTCGGATTTACAGAGAGGAGACGACACGCTTCACCCCGAAACTCAACTTTTTCAGTGTGTCAGATTTTCGAGCCTAAAGTATGGTGACACACTGTTTGTTACTGAAGCTGTGTACATGGACGCAGGACATCTGACACTGTTTTTAAACAGACTGCCTGGACACAGATATGGATTTGTTACATTGGAAAAAGTCAGAATACATTATTTCCAGGAGTTCATGGACCTCATTTTACATGTCGCGATCAAGAGAGAGGCAGAGCAGCAGCTGCTGATCTCCCATGCGCGCGCTTCTTTGATCGCGTTAAGTTTACATTTGGAAAGTAATGCATAACACGACAGTGAGTATGGCATGTTCAGGATTTTACCCCTTTTTTGTTTTTTAACTTTGAGTGCAAATTTGGAGCCGTGTATGTGCGCTGCGAAGCTCATTGTGTGTGTGTGTGTGTGTGTGTGTATGTGTGTGTGTGTGTGTGTGTGTGCGCGCACACTGTGAAGCTGACAAGACGCTCGTTCTCCGTTGGCAACAGATGTATTTTTTTTAGATTTTATTGATAACATTCATAATTAATAATTAAGGTGAACCTGGAGCAGAGATGATTATTGACAGGCTGCGTTTATGACTCATGGCCATGCAGGTGCGCATCAACCTTTTTGGAGCCGCAGCTCAACCGTGACTACATCAAAATTGACAGTTATCACTTAAAAACGAGTCATCAGAACATGACATCACACTTATGTCAACTTTGGAATTAATATGTGCCTCCGTTCGTAACATTATCAGCTGCATGCCACTGAAGCACATGCTGGGACTCTTCTAGTAGCGACATCACTTGTCAGAACGAGTACTTTTTTCGGACATCTCTAAAGCGGTTTGTTGCGAATGCCATATACTTTGAAACCGGTCACGGAAGTGCACAAAATAATCCTGGTGGTTCATCGGACAGTCACTAACAGCCTAAATCTTAATTTTTATGATTTTAGTACGACGTCCTTTAACCAGTCGAACATCACCTCCCCATTTAACTGTAGGGATGGTGCCTGGTTTCCGCCAAATATAAGGCCGGGCATTCACAACAAAGAGTTCAATCTTTGTCTCATCAGACCAGAGAATTTTATGTCTAATGGTCTGACAGTCCTTCAGGTGCCCTTTGGCAAACTCCAGGTGGGCTGTCATGTGCATTTTACTAAAAAGTGGCTTCCATCTGGCCACTCTACCATACAGGCCTGATTAGTGGATTGCTGTAAAGATGGTCGTCCTTTTGGAAAGTTCTTCTCCCTCCACAGAGGAATGCTGGAGCTCTGACCATCAGGTTCTTGGTCACCTCCCTGATTAATGCCCTTCCCCCCAATCAGTTTAGACGGGCAGCCAGCTCTAGGAAAAGACCTGGTGGATCCAAATTTCTTCCATTTATGGATGACAGAGGCCGCTGTGCTCACTGGGACCTTCAAAGCAGCAGAAATGTTTCTGTACCCTTCCCCAGATTTGTGCCTCGAGACAATTCTGTCTGTGAGGTCTACAGACAATTCCTTTGACTTCATGCCTGGTTTATGCTGACATGCACTGTCAACTGTGGAACCTTATATGCAGACAGGTGTGTGCCTTTCCAGTTCATGTCCAAATCAACTGAATTTACCCCAGGTGGACTCCAATTAAGCTACAGGAACATCTCAAGGATGATCAGTGGAAACAGGATGCACCAGAGTTCAATTAAGCTTCATGGCAAAGGCTGTGAATATATATATATATATATATATATATATATATATATACACTCAAAAATATAAACGCAACACTTTTGGTTTTGCTCCCATTTTGTATGAGATGAACTCAAAGATCTAAAACTTTTTCCACACACACAATATCGCCATTTCCCTCAAATATTGTTCATAAACCAGTCTAAATCTGTGATAGTGAGCACTTCTCCTTTGCTGAGATAATCCATCCCACCTCACAGGTGTACCATACCAAGATGCTGATTAGACACCATGATTAGTGCACAGGTGTGTCTTAGACTGTCCACAATAAAAGGCCACTCTGAAAGGCGCAGTTTTGTTTTATTGGGGGGGGGGGGGATACCAGTCAGTATCTGGTGTGACCACCATTTGCCTCATGCAGTGCAACACATCTTCGCATAGAGTTGATCAGGTTGTCAATTGTGGCCTGTGGAATGTTGGTCCACCCCTCTTCAATGGCTGTGCGAAGTTGCTGGATATTGGCAGGAACTGGTACACGCTGTCATATACGCCGGTCCAGAGCATCCCAAACATGCTCAATGGGTGACAATGTCCGGTGAGTATGCCGGCCATGCAAGAACTGGGACATTTTCAGCTTCCAAGAATTGTGTACAGATCCTTGCAACATGGGGCCGTGCATTATCCTGCTGCAACATGAGGTGATGTTCTTGAATGTATGGCACAACAATGGGCCTCAGGATCTCGTCACGGTATCTCTGTGCATTCAAAATGCCATCAATAAAATGCACCCATGTTCTTCGTCCATAACAGACGCCTGCCCATACCATAACCCCACCGCCACCATGGGCCACTCGATCCACAACACTGACATCAGAAAACCGCTCACCCACACGACGCCACACACGCTGTCTGCCATCTGCCCTGGACAGTGTGAACCGGGATTCATCCGTGAAGAGAACACCTCTCCAACGTGCCAAACGCCAGCGAATGTGAGCATTTGCCCACTCAAGTCGGTTACGACGACGAACTGGAGTCAGGTCGAGACCCCGATGAGGACGACGAGCATGCAGATGAGCTTCCCTGAGACGGTTTCTGACAGTTTGTGCAGAAATTCTTTGGTTATGCAAACCGATTGTTTCAGCAGTTGTCCGAGTGGCTGGTCTCAGACGATCTTGGAGGTGAACATGCTGGATGTGGAGGTCCTGGGCTGGTGTGGTTACACGTGGTCTGCGGCTGTGAGGCTGGTTGATGTACTGCCAAATTCTCTGAAACGCCTTTGGAGACAGCTTATGGTAGAGAAATGAACATTCAATACGCAAGCAACAGCTCTGGTTGACATTCCTGCTGTCAGCATGCCAATTGCACGCTCCCTCAAATCTTGCGACATCTGTGGCATTGTGCTGTGTGATAAAACTGCACCTTTCAGAGTGGCCTTTTATTGTGGGCAGTCTAAGGCACACCTGTGCACTAATCATCCCCATCTTGGAAAATGATCCCCATTTTCCAAGATGGCGCCATTGTATGTGGCCTGCCGTCGGTACTCGCTTCTTTTAGTGTCGTTTTTATTGTTTTTACACTTTGTTGCATGGAATGTGTCACCGCTCCTGGTGTATGATCGCCAGACTCTTATCAGCGTTCGGGCTTCGCTGGAGAATTTCGCTGTTCCTGGCTCGGGCGGACGGCCAGGGACGCGGCTGCCCCCGCCGCCTGTCTTAGCGTCCGTACCAGACTTTCTACGCCGGCCGCTTGGCGTGTTGCCTCGGCGTCTGCGTCGCAGAGGACGTGGGAAGAGAGGAGGAGTCCGTGTTCGGCTCAGAGTGTGCCTGGCTGTTTCCTGCAAACATGCTCCACGACAATTCATAGCCGGATTCTTCACACCATATGACGGCTACGACGTGCGGCGTTCCCTGACTTTTCGCTATCGGTGGCTCCGGCCGGTTGTGCAGGGTGCCGGGTCTCCACTTCCGCGTCGCCGTCCTGTGAGGAGCTGCAGTCGTGGCTGCGTGCAGGAGAACCTGCGCCCGCTCAGTCGTGTCTCCCAGCAGACTGACGTGCACTCAGTCCGTGTGGCGCTCGTCAACACAAGGTCACTCACAAGTAAGACTTTCATTTTGAATGACTTTTTCTCCAGTCGTGATCTGGACTTTCTCCTGTTAACGGAGACCTGGTTGAAACCAGGTGAAAATAGCGCCTTTTCTGAGCTCCTCCCCCCCGGCTGCTCGTTTTTCAGCTCCCCGCGAGCATCAGGTCGAGGCGGGGGGTGTGGCCACGATTTTTAAAGACAGTTTTAAATGCCGATTTTTATCTTCTAATGTCTACTCCACTTTTGAACTTCAGTTGTTTGTGATGGAGTTCGACTGTCCTGTGCTCTGTGCTGTTGTTTATCGTCCACCAAAATTTAATAAGGGTTTTATTCAGGAGTTTTCTGAGTTTCTGGCAGATTTTATTCCAAAATATGACAAATTTTTGGTCTGTGGTGATTTTGATATTCATATCTGTTGTCCTTCTAATCAGCTGGCTGATGATTTTAAAAGCCTCCTGAACTCTTTTGGTCTAACACAAGTTGTGGATGGACCAACACATAATCTTGGACACACCTTGGACCTGGTTATTTCTTTTGGGCTCTCAGTTTCACTTAAGGACATATCAGACATTGCTATTTCAGATCACTTTCCTGTTATTTTTGAATTTATTGCTCCTCCATCTGCTAGTAAGCCACTTGTTCCTGTCTCTCGCCGCCGTTTGGTCACCTCCTCGACAGCGGGGGACTTTGCTGCTGCCTTCATGGACTCTCAGTTTTATGCCATGAATGGACTGGTTTCTCCATTACTCCCAGATAAGATCCTCTCTTCTTTCCACTCCACATGCACAGTAATTTTTGGAATGATACGCTGCAAATAAATCAAGGAAATCAATCCGACCCCTGGTTGAATGCCACGACCCGTGCCCTCAGGCAACGCTGCAGACGGGCGGAGAGAAAATGGAAAAAGGACAAACTACAGGTGTCTCTGGGTTTTCTGAGGGACAGTCTGACTATCAGAAGGCTGTGAAGGAGGCAAAAGCACAATATCTGTCTCATATTATTTCGAGCAGTTGTCATCGTCCCAGTGTGTTATTTCAGACTATAAACTCAGTTGTAAATCCACACACCTCTGTTTTGTTGGACGCTACAACCACAACCTGTGAGGAGTTTCTTCAGTTTTTATTGATAAGGTTTCATCAGTCAGACAGAACGCTGATCAGAACTGTAATGTTGAGTTGTCTGCTCCTCGTGCACATTCTGCTGTGCTCGAACAGTTTGAGCCCATTTCTTTTGCATCTCTCGCTGATGTTGTAAAACACACAAAATCTACAAGTTGTCCTTTTGATGTTGTTCCAGCTAAGGTGCTGAAGGAGGTTTTTAATACTGTTGGGGCGGGTCTCCTAACTTTTATCAATGCTTGTCTTAGATCAGGGTCTGTTCCAGCTGCTTTTAAACATGCTGTGGTTCGACCTCTTCTTAAAAAACCTCACCTGGACTCATCAGTTTTATCCAATTTTAGACCTGTCTCTCATCTGCCATTTCTATCTAAGGTTTTAGAAAAGGTTGTCTTTTTACAGTTACAATCATTTTTAGAAGACAATCTCATCCTTGAAAAATTCCAGTCTGGGTTTAGATCGCGACACAGCACTGAGTCAGCACTTTTAAAAGTTCATAATGATATTACTCTGTCGGTGGATGCAGGGAATCCTGCTGTGCTGGTTCTGTTGGACCTCACAGCAGCCTTTGATACTGTGGATCACACAGTACTTGTTTCCTGGTTGGAACATTTTATTGGCATTCATGGTACTGCACTTGAGTGGTTTAGATCATATTTGGCTGAAAGGAGCTTTTCTGTCATGATTGGGGACCTTTCCTCATCAACTGCTCCTCTGTGCTGTGGAGTGCCGCAGGGATCTGTCCTTGGGCCGATTCTATTTTCTTTGTACATTCTGCCATTGGGGTCAATTATAACCCAGCACAATTTGTCCTTTCATTGTTATGCAGATGATCTGCAAATCTATCTGCCTGTGAGGACTAATGGGAGTGATGCTTTGTCATCATTATTTAACTGTATTCGTGATGTAAAGCAGTGGCTGTCCCGAAACTTCCTTTACCTGAATGATGGTAAAACTGAGATCATGGTGTTTGAGCGCACTGGCATACCAAATGTGGTAACACCAAATTTTGGTGCTTTGGCTAACTATGTAAAACCAGCTGTCAAGAATTTGGGAGTGATATTTGACAGCTGTTTGAGGTTCGATCAACAGATAAATTCTGTTGTCAAAGGTAGTTTTTTCCAACTTCGCCTCTTGGCTAAAATAAAGCACTTTCTCAGTAAACGTGATCTTGAGACGGCCATTCATGCTTTCATCAGCTCCAGACTTGATTATTGTAATGCACTTTATGCGGGCATTAATCAGTCGTCTCTTGTGTGTCTCCAGTTGGTGCAGAATGCTGCTGCTCGTCTTTTGACAAACACTTCTAGACGTGAGCATATTGCGCCCATCCTATACTCACTCCACTGGCTTCCAGTTCGTTTTAGAATTGATTTTAAAATTTTAATGTTTGTTTTTAAAGCTATTTATGGCCTTGCACCTCCCTACTTGTCTGAAATTTTAACTTTGCGCACCTACAGTAGGACGTTAAGGGCGTCTGGCCAGCTTTACTTAGATGTTCCAAGGTCAAGATATAAACGCTGGGGTGATCATGCTTTCACGGTAGCTGGCCCCAGACTGTGGAATGAGCTACCTCTTGAGTTACGTACTATTCCTGACCTAGCACTTTTTAAATCTAAGTTAAAGATTTATTTAAACTTTTAACACTTAGTGGGGAGGTGACATGTTCTGTTATTTTTATGTTCTTTTTTTTTATGTGTTGTTTTAAAATTTTATTTTATATGTGTTTTATTTTGTAAATTTGTGTTTTTAATGTTAAGCACTTTGGACACCAGTCGGTGCTGTAAAGCGCTTTATAAATAAATGTTGATTGATTGATTGATTGAATCATGGTGTCTAATCAGCATCTTGATATGGCACACCTGTGAGGTGTGATGGATTATCTCAGCAAAGGAGAAGTGCTCACTATCACAGATTTAGACTGGTCTGTGAACAATATTTGAGGGAAATGGTGATATTGTGTATGTGGAAAAAGTTTTAGATCTTTGAGTTCATCTCATACAAAATGGGAGCAAAACCAAAAGTGTTGCGTTTATATTTTTGAGTGTGTGTGTGTGTGTGTATATATATATATATATATATATATTTATTTATTTCATCCATTTTGGAATAAGGCTGTAACATAAAATGTGGAAGGAGTGATGGGCTGTGAATACTTTCCAGATGCACTGTATGATCAGAAAACAAGATTTCCTTTTAATCAAACCCCAAAACTGCCAAATCTTCATTAAAGTATTGTGCCAAAACTCAAAAATATATCCACACCAACATATTCATTATAAACATAAATACCAATTAGTGTGCAGGTAGACTCACCTTCCCGTGACTGTGTGGTCTTGTGGCTGGGCCGCAGCAGTGTTCCTCTGTGAACGGCGCAGTGACCCCCCTGGATTGGAATTAGGCAGGTTGGACATTGGCACCTCTCTCCTGAAGGGACATACCCTTTCTAGACACTACCATTCACTGCAATCAGAGACAGACAAACCACATAAATATACTGGCATTAGACAACAATAAGGCTCATCCAACTGCTCTTCACCAACCAGATGACTGCCCTCGCTAAAAATAAGTTGCAAGCTATATGTATGCGCTGACAGAGCCTTTGCATCAAAGGTCACCCATCTGGCCTGTTGTAAATGAACAGGGCACAAATGATTTCCGTGGCTCACAGAAACCACCGGGCTCTTCATACTTTCCTTAAAGTTTGTACAGTTTTAAGTAGAACCATGTTAAGCTGAAGTTTTTTTCAGCCTTGTGGGTCCTAATGAAATACATTTTAGGTGTTGACTCTTATTTTGTACTAGTAAACAATAATGAGTATCAACTGCATTGTAAGGGAACATCAGCAATGACATTTTAGCTATGTGGTGCATTTCTTTGAGCATGATCCAGCACAGAGCTGCATCTGTGTTGCCCACGACAAACATCCAGGACCAAAGGTGATTCCACACCATGGTGGATGCAGAATAATGCATGCAAGTTTCTTCATCTTTTTCTCCTTGTCATGCTCCAGTTGAAAGCAGCCAGGGGGGAGGGGGGTCGATGCACTTCAGGGTCTATGCAGAGAAGTATTCACTCAGATATACAAGTTCGGAACGGAAAGTGCACACTGATATTCAAATTTGTGACTGTGCCCCTTGCCTTCTTCATGCCGTCCTGTGCTGCGAGCTGGAGAGACTGGATGTACTCATCTGTGGTTGAAAGTCCATTGAGCGCTGGAAAAAAAACTGGTTGAACCCAACTTTTACCAAGGGTTGTGCCTGCTCAGGAAGTACTAATGAATCCTGAGAGTGGTGGTTATTATTTTGGTCTGCCTGCAGTACCTTTATAGGAATGCACATAAAGAGGAAAACTGGCAGACACTAGAATGATTTTTAGGGCAAAGTGCAGCTTTAAAACAATCTTGTTTAATTAATCAATGATAATTTGTTTTTCTGTAGCACTTGAACATTAAGATGGACTTTGTTCAGCGTATTTTTGGGTATTTCAGATGTTTTTCCTAATTCTTCAATAAAGTCTCAATATGTATACCACTGAATGGGTTTCAGATTAATTTGGTCAATATTTATAAAATGCACTGATTTCAGAAATTCATCTCCTTACTAAGTGGATTAAAGCAGTTCACTCGCCAATGTTTAAGTTTAGGTCATAATTACATGTTTAACATTCAAAATGTCCATAAATATGCTTCAAACCATTTCATTCATACACCTCCAGAAATAATGTGATCATGTGAATGCAAGGGCAAGATGAGAAAATGTTGATGGGGAAGCAGTTACATTTAAGCAATACATAAAAAAGTTAAACAGTAAAAACTGCAACCCTCAAGTCTTGGCGGTGATGTAATAACACATTACTGTAATTCATAAATGAAGTATGACATTCATATTTCTGTTCTAAAAAGGCACTGTGCCTACAAACATACAAAAATAAAAAAAATTCAGACACCCCCACCTGCAACACCTTTAGTGTTTGCCATCAATGCAAGAAAATTGCACAACTGTTACTTTGTTCATTCAAACTTCCACTTCCCTTAATGAGACCCCTGAGTTGTGAAAGTGATGTCTGTGGCTCACAGAAAATGCCATATGGTTCTTAATTTTACTGTGTATTTACAGCTATGTTTTATTTAAAAATTAAACATGGCTGGCATATAATTCACATCTTGCCAAGAATTATAGAATGCCCTTGTTTTTCATAAGTTAATCTGTAAACTGGCACCATGTCACCCAATGACAGCTGGGCTAGGCTCCAGTTCCCCTTGTGACCCTTAACATTAAGTGAGTATAGAAAATTAATGAATGGAAATTTGTAAACTGTAATTACCCAAGTGCAGTTATACATGTAAGGCAGGATCAAATGTTTCTATCAACAACAAATAGCCTATCACAATAAAAGAAAAGAGCAAATTTCTGTATAGAAGACTTGATACTCTTCACTCAAATTAAAAGAAAAAACATGTCTGGATCAGTACTGCTAAAAATTACTGAAAATATCAACATAGCAAATGGCAGAAAAATCCAATACCATGCATCCCTAGTATGATTATACTACAAGATCATTACTCCTAAACCCTTCTAACAATTACAGAGTACAATATGTAGCTATAATCAGACATTTCTCTAAAAAATAATATCTGAAAAGGCAAATTAGCATCATTGCACCCCCCCCCCCCCTTTAAAAGCAGTCAAATACCAATCACAATTACATCATGTATAAATCTCACACCAATGACACCATTTCCAGTAAAAAGCAAAAATGCTTCAAATACCAACTTCTAAAGGTGTCATGGATCACAAAACTATGCTCTGTTCAGTGGATTTACTACACAGGTACGACATGACGGATACTTCATCCTCAACTCCTTTTAATGTTTTGAGAGATTCTGCTGGTTTTTGCATCCGGAAGTGTGCTGACCATGCAGCAAGCGGAGCACAAAGACTTTTTTTTTTTTAACAGGCTGCATTCATGACTGCACAACATGCATATGCAACTGCTTTAACCTCCACTCAGACTAATTTTACAGTGACTGCATCCAAATTTAAACAGTTACAGTTATCACTTATGAGACAAAATCGCACTTATGCAAACTTTGCAGTTCGCAGTTCACAATGTGTGCTGAGCCATGGAGAGACTATGTATTACAGATCAACACCACTACCAACTTCTATTGGTTGAGGCAGTTCTAAAGGACTGCCTCACATCCTCTTTTTGATCAGTTTGAACTGCTCCCTTCAGGACGGCGGTATAAAGCTCCTTCCTGCAGAACAAAGCGCTACAAGAGCACTTTTATTCCTGCTGCTATTAGTGTTCTTAACAGATGACTTTGAATGTATATTTAATTAATTTATCTGCTATTTTGCATTGAGATGGCACATGCATTGTGACTTTCTTCTGCGTGCCATGCTATTGGCCTGTACTTGCACTGCTCATTGTACTTTTATTTTTATTATACTTATGGTATTTTTTAATCGGTATTTATGTGTTATGTGATTGTTATGAATGAAGTGACTCTGCCAAACCAAATTTACCTTTTGGTACAAATAAAGTAACCTTGAACCTATTACATTACTGGGAATTATTTTCAACACGACACTGAATGCCAGCTGTCTGTGTCCTTGTACAAGACAATCTGCATTGCCTCAGTCCACCCAGCTGTAAACTGGCACCAACCTTAGCTGGGGACGTAACCTGGGTTGGAATGGTATCCCAGTTCAGGGGAAGTCAAAGACAGTTATGCTCTTGATGCTACAAAATTCAATAGATAATAAAGATAAGCACCAGCACCAACAGGCCTTTGGCCCTATATAGGACTTGACTGAATACAAGGTTGGCAATCTAGGTATATACCTCATTAACATCACACAACCTATACTGTAAAGATATGGCTTTCATAAGGTTTCTGTTTCATCTTGTAAGGCTTTAATCCTCAGTTGAGGGCTACCACACCAATAATGCAATATTATTCAGCCAACATCTTTAGATGACTTACAAAAAAACATCTCCCTAACATTAACTGGAATGTTCAAGGGTAGACCATCCAAAACCCACAAACACTTTTATCACACTGAAGTGCAATAATTATTGCTAGAATTAAGTTTCCCTCAACTGCACTTGATATTCTCTGAAATAAATGTTAAATTTACATTCTAAAGATAACAGTTTTAGATCACTGATCACAAAAATACGCCACACTTGGCTAGCTCATAGTGCCATTTTAGGCCTCCACTGACAGTACATCCTCGTCTTTGTTTATTCGTCCATTCTGACATCAGGGGCACTACACTCGCTTATAAGGTGATTAGTTAATCACATTAAATAATCGCTAGCTCCAACGGCTTTTACAAAGTGATGGCTGCTACTCCTCAAAACAAGCATAACTTCAAAATTCATGCCCACGATTTAGAGAGGCCTATATTTCTGACGTAGTTTTATACACTAACCGACTAGCATGTTTAGCCACACAAACACTAGCTACTCCTATACGTTTTGACAGCAACTTAGTCTCATTCGCGTCTATTCAGAGAACCCTTAATCGCAAAAGCAATGCTTGGAAATGTTTTCTGTTAAATATTTACCATAGCAAAAGTAGACATACAAAAGAGATATGTTGGTTGAAGTTGCGTTTGCTAAGTTAGCAGTGGTTTACTACAAATGCGCAGTTGGCGTACCGGTGTGACAGACCATTTAGCTAACCAAGCTTCATAAAACCCGTCGTCAAACTTAACCCGTCAGCATGTTTGGAATCGTTCTGTAACAAACCAAACATATGTATATTTACGACACGATTTATCCACCGGTGCCTTGAGTAGCAGATGACGAATGCGTTCACCTGAGATTAGCTACACGTCGAAAATGGCAGCAGTCTTCCCAAAGAGGTTTAACGCAAAATAGCCAATAAAGTTAAAAAAAATGTTAGCATGGTGACTGTCGCGACAAACTAGATGAGGCTTAGCTTTAACGAAAAATACATGTCATACGTAGACGTTAGCTTACCTTCCCCATTTTTGATCACAAGTTAGCAATTCCAAAATAGGCAACTCGTGTCAAGTTAAACCAGAGAGGCCCAGCGTCACTCTCCAAAGCAACTGTCAACGCTAGTGGAGCTGACTCCAAATAATATTAGATATGCGACTCTTAATGTTCTTCCGAGTTACGGGAAGGCCGACTCGCTTCTTACTACAACACTGGCTAGCTTCGTCGCAATATCTCGTGTTTCAGCGAGCAGGATACCAAAATAGCACCAGTTTCATTTGAACACTTGGATAAAGGGTTATTAATAAACAAAAGAAGCTTAGTTAACTTGTTCTAGTCCGAACGGTGCGTAGCGCTAACTGTGCTAGCTAATTATTAGCCTGCTAATGCTAAGCTAGCTGAGCAGTGTTTCTTCCATGACCGTTTGCTAGCAAACGGTTCGTTGACAAAAACAAACACTTGAGCGTTAGCTAGGCAAGTTAGCCGATCTCTATTATCGAGTTAACCACCCAACTAGAGTTAAAAATCACTGACCTTCTCAGTACTGAATTAGCCGCAGCAGCAGGACAGTCATGTAGCTGTCGATGTCAAATCAACCAGGAACGTAAACGTTATAACTACTGCCTGCTAACATCCAACATCCTTAAGATTGGCAAATATTTATTTGCGCCGAATTTGTTTTACCAGCTCAACAAAAAAATGGTACGAGACTGCGACAAGCAATCACTTCGCTAAGGCTCACACTCAGTCCTTTTTTGGGGGGGAACAATGCCTGTGAAACTTTGTAAAAATGTACGAGTTGTCAAGCTAGCAGCTAACAGAAAGAAATGGCCTCTCGTTCCTTTTAGACAAATACACACACATAAAAAAAAAATCAGGAACGATTTTCGAGATTATTTCGCAACAATTAATCGCAATTCCTACGTCATACTTCTAAACTAGATAAACTGAGATCTCTGGGAAATTACTGGCAGAGATGTCAGTGAGACTTTGTACCTTTAGTGTATTGTTGTTACCTATTTGTTCCAGTGTTGTAGTTGTAACAGACAGTACACAAGGCTCTTCTTTTTCTCTCCTACTTTCACATCAGCTGAGGGGGCCTACAACTGCAATATACATCCGCCTAATTCATTTAGGGACTACTTACCGTAGAATTCGGTTTCCGACGTGAACTTATTTTGAGTGATGGGCGTTTGTACCAGAATGTCTCAATAGATTGTTCATTCTTTGATGAAACACGGGACAGCTATATTTGTTGCCGTCCTAATGCTAACACTGCAATTACAAAGTCACTTTTTCCACTTGTTAGATATCATTCCGCCAGGTCGTGAACCTGCCTCCCCACCACTCCTTTTAATTTTGACGTGATCAAACTTGTCTTTCTATAAAATGGTTTCTTGTCCGTTATTATGTTGGGACAGTAGCTATTTCGCATCACAACAGAAAAAGGAGTCACCAAACATATTCCCCTGCACTGTTGCGGTTGCCTTTCGGTTGTCATGGTTACGAAGCTGCGTCCAAAGATGGCAACGGACTAACTTAAAAACGTCAATGGTCAAGGGCCACCTACTTAATAAAAGATACATTACCAACTTTTATGACCGAAACGAGGTTAGGTGTTTCTATTCATATCAGAGAAAGTTATATAATACTTTTCTAAAATATAAGTACAGAAAGTGCAAAAGTCTTTTTAGCTACCCAATGTTTCTGTGGCCTTTTTTCTCTCTGTCTCACTTTAAAAAATACAAATGTTAATTTGAAAAAGACAAATGTAACTTTTATTTATTTATTTGTTTGTTTGTTTCTTTTTGGTCTGTTTTATTGCTAGGTGCATGCCCTCTAAAATGCGGTGAGTAAATAGATAAACGAATTGAAGAAAGCATACGTCTATGTCCTCCAATTTGTCAACAAGATAACTCAAAAGTAAATGATAACATTATAACAAATTATATCATCTACCAAATTAAAGAACAAACATGATAACAACCCCTTTCAAGTAACTTTGATACACCAGAGCAATGTAAAAATCAACTTTATTTTACCTGTTATATAACATTGGGGCATCATGGTGACGTGGTTAGCACTGTTGCCTCACAGCGAGACAGTCCTGGGTTCGCTTCTGACCTGGTCCTTTCTGTGTGGAGTTACATGTTCTCCCCATGTTACTGTGGGTTGTTCCCTCTTAGTGCTCCGGCTTCCTCCCACTTCCAAAGACAGGCAGGTTAGGTGGGTTGGTGACTCTAAATTGACCATAGTGTGAATGTGTTTGTCTGTCTATGTGTATCCTGCATCTTATGCAAAGGTTGCTCCACTCTGATCAGGAATAAGCCAGCAGAAAGGATTCTGTATGAATTTAGCTGTGAAAGAGAACAAGTGAGGTGGTCAAGATAAACACCAGCATTGCCAAGTCTGCTTATAATTAGATTTAATTGACTGCATATATATATATATATAGCACTTTAGAGTGATACCTCACTTTCATCACTTGGGCATTAAGGACCTTGCCCAAACGCTATTTAGAATCAGAATCAGAATCGCCTTTATTGTCATAATTTGCATTGCAAGGAGATCTGAGTGCAGCTACAAAAGGTGCTTTTCCGAGGTGCGAGTAATTGTTAGCCAAATAAAAGATAATGAGTATTAACAATAAATTATTTAAATATATGTACAACTAAATAAAATGTGGACCATAGCAAAATGTAAAACGAGAATTATTTACAATTGTGGAATAATATTGCACGGGAAATATTGCACATGGTTACAGATATTGCACAAGGACCTTGAAAAGTGCAGATTAAAGTGGTTTGTTATTGTTCAGTGCAATCTCCCTAATGGAGATTTGAACCAAGGATCCTCTGCGCAAAAGTCCACCACTTAAATGTCACCTCTCAGGTGTGATTACTCAGCTATTAATCAACTATTAAATTAATCAACAACTATTTTGATCATCTATTAATTGTTCTGAGAATATTTTTTTTTATATCTAAATTCTCTGATTTCAGCCCTTTAAATGCAAATATTTTCAGTTTATTTTTTGAGTGTCTTAACTTCTTATTGGCAATAAACGGAATATCTTTGTGTTTTGGACAAAATTACATTTTAAAACATCATCTTGGGCTCTGGGAAATATTGATCAACATTTTTTGACATTTTATGGCCCTAGCAACTAATCGATTCATCTTTTTCATGCAGATTCTGAAGAAGAAGAAGCCCTTTCACAATCCACACCACCCTGCCTGCACTCTCTACTTCACTTCTCTACTACTTTGGACACATGACCCCCAAGTTCTTAAAGTCATCTACCTTCACCAACTCTGCTCCTTGTGACCACACTATTCCACCAGGCTCCCCCTCATCCACACACCTGCAGTCAGTCTTGCTCCTACTGATTGCATGTGTAGTACCTTGCTCTGCATTTGTGTTGTGATCTTTGACTCCTCCCACTTGCTCTCCTCAGAACTCAAACTAACAATCTCTGGCACAGGAAGAGTCAGTTGTTTAGCAGACTGGGTATATTCCAGGGTTGTTTGGTCCGTGCAAACCACAAATGGAACTGTGGCACCCTTCAACTAGTGCCTCCACTCTGCCAGAGCCTCCTTGACCGCTAGGAGTTCCTGGCTGCCAACATCATAGTTCCACTCTGCGAGAGCCACACAATGGGAATAGAAGGCGCAGGAGTGCATCCGATCGTCCACCTCAGCCCTCTGGGAAAGCATAGCTCCAATACCTAAGTTGGAAGCATCTGCCTCCACCACGAACTGATGGTCCAGGTCTGGTTGGGTGAGGATGGGGGCTGTAGAGAAACAGAGTGTAAGAGCTGCAAAAGCTTGGTCGGCCTGAGGGGACCTTAGTGGATGTGAGGGCAGTAAGGGGGAAGCAACCTGGCTGAACCCTCAAATGAAACGTTTGTAAAAGTTAGCAAAATCGAGGAAATACTGGAGCTGTTTGAGGGATGTGGGAGTCGGCCAGTCAATGACTGCTTTTATTTTGGAGGGTTCAGGCTTGATGAGATTATGTGAAATGATAAAACCCAGAAAAGATACAGGGTCCTGGTGGAACTCACATTTCCCCACTTTCACAAAGAGGCGGTCTCTAGCAACCACTGGAGAACCAACTGGACGTGCTGTGTATGTGTGTTGGGATTAGGGGAAAAGATGAGGATGTCATCCAGATAGATAAAGATGAACTTGTTGTGGTAATTGCGCAGGACATCGTTTACCAATGCCTGAAAGGTGGCGGGAGTGTTGATGAGGCCAAAAGGCGTGACCAAATATTCAAAATGCCCCAGGGGAGTGTTGAAAGCGGTCTTTCATTTATTCCCCTCTTTGACACGCACCAGGTGGTAGGCGTTTCTCAGATCCAATTTGGTGAATATGGATGGCCCATGCGGGGGACTGAACGCAGAATCAAGCAAGGGTAGTGGGTACCGGTTGTGGAACATGATCGCTTTCAGCCCCCGGAAATCTATGCAGGGGCATAGAGTGCCCTCTTTCTTACTGACAAAAAAGAAGCCAGCCCCCACAGGTGACGACGAAAGTCATATCAACCCAGCCCCCAGGGGTGACGACGAGGGTCGTATCAACTCAGCTGCCAGGGAGTCCCGGATATAGATCTCCATCGATTCTCTTTTCAGGTGTGAGAGGTTGTACAGGTGACTGGACGGGTATGTCGTGTCCAGAAGCCGATAGCACAGTCTCAGGGCTGGTGAGGAGAGAGTGAGAAAGCACCACCTTTGCTGAACACTTGAGCTAGATCGTGGTACCTGGGAGGAACTGAAGACAGGTCAGGTGGTGAGCTGACTGACTCCCTGGCTTTAACGCTAGGTGGCACTGATGAGCATAGACACCCACTGTGGCAAGCTTCGCTCCACTGGGAAATAGCCCCGGTCAGCCAATTGAATCGGGGGTTGTGCTGGGTTAACCAGGGATGACCTAAAACCAGGGGCCGGGTGAGTGGAAGAAAGAACAAAAAAACTCCCTATGATTCCCTGACACCACAAGTGTGACCGGCACGGTCTGGTGAGTTATGGCCAGCAGGAGGGGTTGCCGTCAAGAGCATGTATGGCCAAAGGTGACGAGAGCGCCTGAGTGGGAATTCCTGCCTCAGAAATAAACTTCAAATCAACAAAATTACCTTCTGCCCCAGTGTCAGTAAGTACAAGAACCGGTAGAGACAAATCCCTGAACAAGATTGTAGCCGGGATTTGAGTGTGACCTGAATGTTCCCCCATAAATTTTATCTGGCTCACCTGTAGCTCAGTGCCTATGGGAGAGCAGAGTTTGTTTGGCCAAACAGGGCAGCTGGTAATGATATGGCCCTACATTAACAATGTTGGAAACAATCAGAAAAACGAGTACTCAAGAGTACTCTGTTCTTGCCAGTCTCCATAGCTGTTTGTTGTGAATGCCATGTACTTTGAGACAGGTCATGGAAGTGCACAAAGTAATCCCATTTGTTATAAAGTTTTCAGTGGACTGGAGATGGTCACCCCATCAAGTATGGTCTTGACTGAGGTTTCACTGAGGGAGAATTTTCTTCACTACTGTTGCCAGTGTGCTTGCTCATGGGGTGGGTATGCTCTACACCTTAGGATTTGTTAAAGTATGAATTAATTGAATTGGAAACATCTCATTTCTAACTATAGCCCCACATTAGAAAAATTGTGATAAATAATATTGAAATTGCTAAATAAATAAACAAAGGCAGTGGTTCTTATATTTAGTTTGACTTATGTTTCATTGCAAACAGTATGAAACTAAGATATTTCATGTTTTGTCCGGTCAACTTCATTTCATCTGTTAATATATATCCATGCCTTCATTTCAGGCCTGCAATGCATTCCAAAAAAGTTGAGATAGGAGCAATGAAGAGCTCATGATGAGGTTAAGAATAATTAAATAATGATGTCATTTGGAACAGGTGACATCTAATCATGATATGGCACAAAAGCAGTATCCACAAATGGCTGTGTTTGAGGAGCAAAGATGGGAAGAAGATCTCTAGTTTGTCAACAGATGAGCTAGAAAATTATCAAAATGTTTAAAAACAATGTTCCTCAATGAAAGATCGCAAGAGGTTTGCATGTTTCTCCCTTGACAGTGCATAAGATCATTAAATGATTCAAGGAATCTAGAGGAATGTCAGTGGGTAAAAGCCAAGTGTGGAAGCCTAAAATGAATACTCATATTCTCTGATCCCTCGGATTGTACTGCATCAAGAACCGTCATTCATCAACAGCTGATATAATCATGTGGGCAAGGGGTTACTTTGGGAAACCTTTGTCAGGCACTACATTTCCAAATGCCACTTAAATCTTTACTGTGTAAAGGAAGCCTTACATTAACCCTGTCGAGAAGTGCTGTCAGAGGCATCTGGGTTGGCCCATCACACAGTGGAAAAATATTGTGGTCAGATGAAACAGTGTCCCAGATCTTTTTTTTTTTTTTTTGCTAATGCATCTGTTTAGTGTTGTGAGAAGGAATGGCAATAGTACAAAGTGGTAAATGCTGCAGTGTCCCAACTCGGTTTCGAACGTTACTGGCCTTAAATGCAGGAATGGATGCATATAAAGAAATTAAATGAAGTTCACCAGACAAAAGATAAACTATCTTCAGTTCAAACTGTCTGTAATGAAACAGAAGTCACAGTAAATGTAAGAATCACTGCATTTATGTTTTTGTATTTTGTTTGTATTTTCCATACCATAAAAACTTATCTGATTTAGGTTTGCACATGACTAAACAAAATATATTGTGGGTGTATATTACAAGTTAAAAATTTAATTATTTTGGGTGGACTATGTTGTTTGACTTTGCCACATCATGTTAATGACCTGATTATTAACTGATACTATACCCTGCATTGTAAATCATGCACTGGGCTGCAAACCTACAAAGTAGTGTTAAAAAGTACATTAATTACAATGTAATGTAAATCTAAAAAGATGTATTACTTTCTTTCATATAAACCCCGCCCCTGCCGAAACCCCATCCTTGCTACATTTCTCCACGTAATGTGGAGTTGTGTCAGGAAGGGCATCCGGCATAAAACTAGTGTCAATTTAACAAGCAGATCCTCCTCAGATCTGCTGTGGCGACCCTGAGTGCAAACAAGGGAGCAGCTGAAGAGACTTTCTTTCATATAATACTTTATAATGCAAATAAAATTGTAACATTTTATAGAGATAAGAGGCATTCTTTCCAGGCAGTGTGTTAAAAGGGCTCATTTATTTTTCAGATGATAGCACAAGCAATAACAGTGTTGTGCAAAACCCTGAGGTATGGTTTTAAAAAAGACCATGTAGCAAGACTGTAAAATGTTATTTTCTTTGATTTAATATTTATTTCAATAATACAGATAAAAATGTGACATCTATGTGTATTTTTTAAGTAACATTTGGAACCTTCAAATGTGGTCTTACTGAGATGATAATGAAGAAAAAAAGCCATCAACAACCTCCTTTATACAGAAATACCTCTAACGTTCATATATTTTACAAAAGCATTTTCCTAGGGTTTGTCAAAAGCAAGTCAATAAATATTGCTATCATCATGTAAGTCTCCAAATTAAAATGATAAAAAACTGATTCAAATGTGGTTAATATTGTTGCATCAGATCTTCTTTCTTTTATTGAACAGGGACAAATGTTGTATGGCTGGCGTGCCTGGCTGCCTTTTGTTTCTGTCTTCTGTTCTGTCTTTTGTTTTTCCTTCCAGGTGGCATGCGTTCAGGACTGAGTGGCTGTGTGGCTGAGTTATTAGGACCTCACCCTGATCACCTGAAGCTTGTCATGTGCAGCTCGTCAGGACTCACAGCTGTGGTGCATCTTTATGGATTGGGGCATGGTTGCATTTAAGCCTGGAGTACACAGTGTGTATTTTCCAGAGACCTGACCTTGTGACCAGACGGGTGAGATCGTCGTCTAGAGAGCCATCTCATCATCATGGATGCAGAGACCGTACCAGGTTTGATGGCATGGTCTGTGAAAGAGGAGGGGGTGAGGTCTCACGCTCGTCAGCACACTTCCTGAGGTACCTTAGGTTTTGTGACTAACATGAGTACAGTCAGTAAATGTGGTGTCCCTCACACCTTATTATATTGAGCTGTTATGTTAGTCGTTTAATCAGCTTCCACTGCAGTGGAGAATTGAACTGGGTGTTCCATGCCTGCAGGGTGGGAAGCTGATTGGTAATTAAGCCAGGAAGTGTTTGCTGTTTATGTACACCTTTGAGTGGTCTCTCTGTGTGTGGAGTGGTGGACTCACATGATGGTTTCTTCTTTCACAGACTCGGTTGGTCGCGGCCACCTGGGGGGTGTCGGCGGGGTCCTTGGGTCCGAACTGTTCTGGCTCCGGACCGTTTGTGCTGCTGGGAGCGCACCGTAATTCCACCTCGCCAGACCGCGCACTTATTTGTTATTGTTCTGCACGTCACTGTTATGTTATTAAATTCTGTTATCCTTTGTACCGTGCTCTGCTTATTTTATGCTTGGGTCCTTCAAACGCTGGTCGGTTCTCCGCCTGCGTCCGACACATAACAACAAATGCATTAAACATTATTTCTTATGAAATATAAACACAGATGTCATGCATGCAGGTTTCTAGTCACGGCTAATTTACAACCTGTGGGAGGAGGTATGGCAAAGGCTAACCAGGCTTCGCAGAGCTGAACGCATCCGCAAGTGCAGCAAACGGAAGCATCAAGAGAGATCTAGCTTCCTCAGGGATCCCTTTAAGCTTGAAACCACTAGGAAGCAAATGGAACAGCATGCCAACAGGCAGTACAGTGACCTGTTAAGGAATATTCCCTTAGGGCCCTGTCCCACTGGCGTTTAGGAGGATTTGCGTATGGATTGCGCACAAAATTGGCCCATATTCGCCAAACATCTGCAGTATCCGTGTAACATGCCTGTATGAGTCGGCTGTCATCCGAACACGCCTGTGATCATCCGCAGAGGCACGCATATCCGCAGCCAGGATTTTTGAGCTGCTCAAAAATCCTGGCTGCGGATAACATCCGCCTTACATACTCCATATATACTCAATTGATACACAATACATACTCACTCTATGCGCTGTATATCTGCCATTAACCGCTGATATCCGCAATTGATGGGGATTTGCGGCTTGGCAGCGGACTGGGACAGTGTGTAAAACAGATATATTGCGTGCCCATCATGTCCACATCACAAACTAAAATATGTTGTAGCGAATGCATACAGATTGGCCACGAATAAAGCGTTTTTATTACATCTGCTTTGCAGCTGATTTGCGGACAATCTGTGAATGCATAACAAACACGTCACGTAAACCCAAAGTACTATATGTGGCAGAAAGCGACATACCTGTCAGTCAGTGCCGGTCCGGCTGTGTAAATCCACAAAGACGTAATAGCTGCTGCAATCCAGGACTTTTATTTAACACCAACAAAAGGAAGAGTTGCTGTAGCCACAACTCATGCTGAAGTCTGTTTTCTGTGACACTCTCAAAAAAAAAAGAAAAAAAAAGAAAAGAAAAAAACACCGTCTCACACCCCCTGCTGCTTCCCCCCTCCCGCTCCCCAAACTCATGAAAAGTTAACCCTCGCATGACAACACTCTGTGATCAACTTGTCCAAGTCCAGCAAATGCTCCAGAGGCTGTTTTGTTGACGTGAATAGTGATGCCGATGGCCCGAGTGTGCTTCTTTTATGACCGCAATGCAGATGGCGTGCACGCTCAACACATGTCCAATGCATTCATAATACACCAATAATACTGCCGTGATCATCTCAATGTGTCGGATCAGTTTCCTCACTACATGCGTTATATAACCGTGATTGTTCATCATATATTCGCTATATATTATTAATATATCCATAATTCATACTGACATTTGTCATTTTTGGCCATTTTTGTTGCAGACGACAACGAATGCCTGTACTTTGTATACTCAATTCATGCGCAATTAATCCTCTCCCCAGTGGGACAGGGCCCTTAGGAATACCAGAGTATGTGCCACAGCCTGCACCACAGACAGCTGAGTTCAACACCATGCCCCCAAGCTTAGCAAAATCAGACAAGTCATCAAGAAGGCAAGGTCTGCTTCAGCATCTGGCCCTAAAGGAGTCCCCTAGAAGCTCTATAAGAACTGCCCCACAGTACTAGAACTGCTATGGTACTTAATGAGAACTGGCTGGAAGAAACAACTCATTCCATCAGAGTGGCAAAGAGCGGTAGCAATCTTCATCCCCAAGGAAGAAAACTCTAGAGACATAAGCCAGTTCAGAAACAATGCCCTGCTAATCATAGAAGGCAAGATCTTCTTCTCTGTAATGACTCAAAGGATGACCACCTACCTGCTACAAAACGGCTATATTGACACCAATTGCCAGAAAGCTGGAGCACCAGGTTTCCCAGGATGTGTGGAGCATTCTACAATGATCTGGGACCAGATCTAGAAGGCCAAGCAGGAAAAGACTGACATGCATGTCATTTGGCTTGACCTTGCCGATGCATATGGATCAGTCCAACATCAGCTGATCAACTATGCATGGAGTTCTTCCACATGCCCGCCTGCATAAAGAACCTCATTGCATCCTACTTCAAAGACTTGCAGATGTGCTTCGTCCGCCAAGACTTTACCACCAGATGGCAGCAGCTACAAGTAGGAATTGCCATGGGGTGCGCCATTTCTCCAATCTTGTTCATTGCAGCCTTTGAAATTATTCTCATCGGGGCAAGACAAGTAGTTGGTGGGATCAAACTACCATCTGGTCAGAGATTACCCCCAGTGAGGAGCTACATGTATGACGTTACAAGCCTCCTTCAGACAGCACCATGCACATTCCGACTGCTAAAAAGGATGGATTAGTTGATGGCTTGGGCAAGAATGAAGATCAAGCCTGCCAAGTCACATAGCCTGTCACTCAGAAGGAGAGTTAAAGAGGACTCCACCACCTTTGTCGTTGGGGGAGAGAAAAGCCCTCTGCTGTCTGAACAACCCATCAAAAGCCTGGGCAGGCAGTATACTGCCAAACTTTCTGACAAACAGATGGGGAAAATAGTCATAAAGCAGCTAACAGATGGCCTACCAAGGATAGACCAAAGCCAACTCCCTAGGAAGTACAAAGTCTGGTGCTACCAGTTCACTCTCTACAGGAGGGTGATGTGGCCACTGAAAATGAGTGAGAGCTCCTCATCCAGTGTAAACAAGATGGACGGAAAAGCCAATTCCTTCATCCAAAAGTGGTTGGGACTGCCACGGTGCCTCTCCGAAGTAGGCCTTTTTTTGAGGATCACACTGCAATTGCCACTGCAATCCATCAAGCTGGGCTACATGCAATAGAAGACCAGGCTAGTTCTTGAGTTAAGAGAGTCCACTGATCAGTCAGTAAAGAGCGGAAACCCCAAGGTCCCTACCGGACGAAAGTGGAATACCCAAATCGAAGTCGAGCGAGCTGTCGCTAGGCTGTAACATCAGGAGATTGTCAGCAGAGTCCAGGTAGGGAGTGCAGGACTAGGATGCGGAGAGGCGCTTCGCTTCTGGTCCAAAGCCAATCACAAGGAGAGGAAGGAGATGGTGGTGGCGGAGGTGTAGAGGATGGAGAAAGAGTGCTACAAGATCAAGGCGGTGTCACAGGGCCGACAAGGAAGCTGGGCAACTTGGGAGGGAGTTGTTAATCGTAACATCAGTTGGTCAGACCTGTGGAAGATTCCACAGGCAAGGCTTAGCGTCCTCATTCGTGCAACCTATGACACCCTCCCTTGTCCCCACAACCTCCACCAGTGGTTTGGGAAAGAAGAATGCTGTTACCTCTGCAGTGCCTACAACACAAGTCTTCAGCACATTTTGTCAGGCTGCAAGGTCGCTCTCTCTCTCGGGCCATTATAGATGGCGCCATGACCAGGTCCTGAGGAAGATGGCCAAAGTGCTGGAGAGGTGTCAACAGGACAACAAAAAGTCACCATCGATGAGAACAACTTTGTCATGGAGTGTGGGGGACAAAGATACACCAGGGTAAGAGAAACATCAAGACCCTTTCCCCCTGACCAGGAGTGGGACATGAGGGTCAATCTCGACAGGCAACTTCAGTTCCCTACAGAGATTGCCACTACAACTCTTCATCCCGACATCGTTGTGTGGTCTACCAGTGCAAGAACGGTGCACCTCAGTGAGCTGGCAGTCCCACAGGAGGAAGGGATTGAGGTTTTGTTCAAGCGCAAAAAGGCCAAGGATGCTGAGCGGGCTGCCATATGTCGGGAGACTGGCTGGAAGACCACAATCTACCCAGCTGAGGTGGGATGCCGAGGCTTTGTGGGGCTGTCAAACATACATCTACTGAGGGAGGCAGGAGCAACCGGAGGGAAATTGACGAGAGCTATGAGAGAACTAGCAGAGGAGGCAGAAAAAAGCAGCTTCTGGCTCTGGCTGAGGAGGAAGGACAAGTGCTGGGGGAAAAACAACTAACCCCAAATTACAACCGCAGGGGGCAACAGATATCAGCTGCAGGGAGTGACAGGGAGATGGCCCTGTCAGTGCCCCTCCACCAGGAGACATTCCAGGATTAAAGGGGCGGAACAAAGAGGAATGGTGGGTCCTGGCTGATGACCCTGCAGCTGACCCATGGGCACTGGAGGAGGTGCGACAGGCAGAAATGCCAAGCAGGAAATTCCATCTGCCTGTATGTTTACATTGCCTGTTTATATAATGACCCCATGGGTGTAAGTATTGTGGGGTTAGCTTGGGCCCAAACAGTTATACAGTACAATAAGTGGGAGACTATCATAGCATGCATGAACTGTTGTGCTGCCTTTGCCTGATCAGGCGAAAGCAGCTTAAATTAGTTTTGACAGTTTTGCAAAGCTTCTTCACATGTCCATCAAACTTCAGATGAGAATCTAAAATAACACCTAAAAATTTAAACTCTTCTCCATGATCTATCTCTATATCATTAATATTTACTCCATAATTTTCATTTGCTTTCCCCTTAATCAAAAAGCACATAGACACTATCGTCTTGTAATTCAAAATCAAATGATTATTTTGAAGCCACTGTGACACACCACACATTTTGATAGTAATTTTGCTGGAATCTAAGGAGTTTTTGAAGTTACATATACAGTTGTGTTATCTGCATATATTTGGCATTTGGCTCTTTTGCAGCTGGTGGGCAAATCAAGAATATATAAATTAAAGAGTACAGGGCCCAAAATTGAACCTTGTGGAATTCCTATGTGGCAAGTCTCGACAGTGGACAAGGTACACTCTAAAAAAGGAACTGTTGTCTCTACAAGAAAAACTGAAGTAACAATTTGCATAGATTTTAAAAAGTTATTTCAACTCAGTTATTTCAACTTTCAACTGAGTTAATGCTACAAGACTTCGCTAATTAAGTTGAAATAACTTTTAAAAAACAGAGTTATGGAGTTGCAGAAGCATAAAAGAGGCTTTAGTATTTTAAGGTACCACTCTGCAGCTGACTTAGAAAAAAGAGTGACTCGACCAAATGTAATCTTTTTAATGTACATAATGTCCAGTGCTTAGTTAAAGCAGGCGTTTATTTATTTCAGACAAATTTAATGACCCGGTCATTAAATGAGGCAGGTCCCAATTCACAGTCAGGCTTTTAATCAAGGAAATACGTAAGGCTACTTGGTGCTGGGGATCTCCCGTAGATCATTTGGCACCTCCTGGCTGTAACTAATCCGTTACATATGTATGACAGATTTTGTCCATTTTATACATATAACGGCTTGGATGATTACAGACAAAATTTGCTGGACCATCTGAATCCATTATATGTGAGTTTTACTGTATTTTAATTCAGCCATGTAAAGCCCTACGATGTTGTTGATGTCTGAATGACTGAATATACGCGTATTTCTGCATTAAATCTATAAGTGCTTTCATCATTATAGCATAGCAAGTGTTTACATCATGAATTTGCATAACATTGTCCCAGTTCATATTCTGTAATTAATTTTCAAATTGTGTTATTTTCATCTTGGGGATGCCTGAAAACTCTGGTTTACCAGAGTCAATGCACCAGGATTGTAGACGTAATTCAGCAGAAAAATCTCATTTGTTTTGCTGATATACATAATATACCAAATAAATGTCTGCCATCTGATGGCCTTCAAGGCCATTATAGGTTATGTTAATTTAATATACCATATACCTGTCTGCTGCCTGGACATGTCTGGGCTTGTTGCAGGGAATAATTTTATCATTATGATGTAGCATGATGTAAATTAGGTCAGAGATTTGCAGCAGTTCAAATATACAA
Organism: Thalassophryne amazonica; assembly: GCF_902500255.1. Classification (NCBI taxonomy): domain Eukaryota; kingdom Metazoa; phylum Chordata; class Actinopteri; order Batrachoidiformes; family Batrachoididae; genus Thalassophryne; species Thalassophryne amazonica. The sequence goes on from NC_047106.1 coordinate 81,548,077, forward strand.
CTGGAGTCCTGCTAACATTTTCAACATACAGACAATTTCAACATACAGAAGGCTGTAATTAATACATAATCTATTTTGGCCCTGCACCCATGACATAAGGTTTAGGGAAAGGTTTCAGCTTTCATTCAACACAATGATTACAGCAATTTTGTTTTATTGTATAAAGATATTCTGTTTGGCATATCACACTGTAAGAAAACAGAAAGGGAATTTATGACAAGATTTGGTATACTCGTAGTTGTGCACCATCTAACATAATTGAGGTGGTTCAGTCAAATGTGCTATGTGATCTCTTTTAATAATATGGTGAAAGATGCGAGGACTGCTTATTTTTCCACTTTAATTTCTAACAGCTGACGGAATCCAAAAATTTTGTTTGACACAATCAGAGACATTGTTACACCTGCATCTCCTGCTGCTATCATTCAGTCAAATGAAGACTGTGACAATTTTTTGTCCTTTTTTTATCAGTAAAATTCGTGATATCAGGGCAAATATTAATCCCTCTCTTTCTTCTCCTGTCCCCTATCTTACCCGGCCATCAGTTCTGGATAGTTTTAAACCTATATCACTGAAAGAGCTCACTGGTCTGGTTGACAGATTGAAACCTTCCTCCTGCCCACTTGATATCGTCCCTACCTCCTTCTTTAAAAAGGTCTTCCATTCTATTGGCTCGGTTGTTTTATTGATAATAAACAGATCACTGCTTTCCGGCTATGTCCCTCAGTATTTTAAACATTCATTCACCCTCTTTTAAAAAAGCCTAATACTGATCCTTCACTCCTTCAAAATTTTAGACCAATTTCAAAGTTGCCTTTTATTTCCAAAGTCTTAGAGAAAGTGGTGGCTAAACAGCTTAATGAGGTTTTAGCTGAACATAATATTCTTGATAAATTCCAGTCTGGGTTCCGTCACTTGCACTCTACAGAAACTGCCCTTCTCAGCGTTTCAAACAATATTTTAATGCACAGAGATGCAGGTGAATATTCTGTACTTGTCCTTTTAGATCTCTCTGCAGCTTTTGACACGGTGGATCATGGTGTGTTAGTTGAGAGACTAAGGACTTGGGTGGGCATTTCTGGGTCTGCTCTGGACTGGTTTTTATCTTATCTTTCACACAGGACTTTCACTGTTGCTACTGGTAAATTTATGTCCTCCTCTGCCATGCTATCCTGTGGTGTGCCTCAAGGTTCTGTTCTGGGACCTATATTGTTTGCTCTATATTTGCTCCCACTTGGTCATGTCTTGAGCAGTTTTAAAGATGTCTCCTACCACTGTTATGCTGATGACATCCAGCTGTATATTTCATTCACTCCTCAAACGGTCTCTAGGGTATTTGCTCTTCAGAGCTGTGTGGAGGTTATTGGTGGCTGGATGGCGGCCAACTATTTGTCTTTAAATATAGCAAAAACTGAGGTCCTTGTTTGTGCCCCTGACGAGTTTGTTCCCACTGTGGTTGGGAATCTTGGTTCTCTGGCCCCTTTTGTTCGCTCAGCAGTGAGGAACTTGGGTGTTACGCTCAATCACTCCCTCAATTTTGACGCGTATGTTACCCGCCTGACACAGTCTTGTTTTTTCCATTTGCGTAATATTGCCCGTCTGCGCAGCATTGTGTCTCGTGCAGAGTTGGAGATGATCATTCATGCATTTGTGTCATCACGTCTGGATTACTGTAACTCACTATTTTTTAGCCTTAGCAAGTCCTCTTTGGACTGCTTACAAACGGTTCAGAATGTGGCTGCAAGGCTGCTGACAAGGTCATCAAAGAGGTCACATATAACCCCAATCCTCTCCTCCTTGCACTGGCTCCCCATCCATTTCAGACTCCAATTTAAAATTCTAGTACTGACTTTTAGAGCTCTGCATGGTCAAATGCCATCTTATATCACCGAGCTATTACATCCATATGTGACAAGCAGGCCTCTGAGGTCTTCGGACCTGGGCCTATTGGTTGTGCCTAGGACAAGACTGAAGACCAGGGGAGACTGTGCTTTCGAGGTGGTGGCACCTAAAATGTGGAATGCACTGCCTTTGGACCTACACTCCGTGGACTCTGTTGAAACATTTAAAGTGAAGCTAAAGACCCTTTTGTATAGGCTGGCTTTTGCCTAGTTTTATGGTTCTATGTTTCTGTTGCTTTTTATTTCTTTGTTCTTATGTGAAGCACTTTGTGATTTCTATCTTGAAAGGTGCTATATAAATAAACCTTACTTACTACTTACTTACATTAGGTTGGCCTACTGTGGGTACTGAAGGAAAAAAAAACAACAGGCAGAAGAGCGATTGCTGTGTAATAATTTACGTACTGATGTTAGGCAGGTGATGTATGTATTTACAACTTCACTTACTGTAAGTCTCTTCTGTCCTCAGATGCATACAAACAGTGATAATTGGTCATTTTTATCTTCATTTTATTTTTCAGTTTTTATCTTCATATTTTCATTTACTCATTCATTTTCTGCTTCTTGTCTGGATCCAGGTCACAGTGGCAGTAGACCAAGCAGCTCGTCCCACACTTATCTATCCTTGGCCAAGACCTCTAACTCTTCCTGGGGAATCCAGAGGCAATTCCTAAGATAGCTGGAAGATATAATCTCTCCAGCATGTCCTGTCTCTTCCTGGGCCCTTCTTCCAGTTGGACATGCCTGGAAGGCACCCTAAGGAGACAGCCAGGGGGCATCTTCACCAGATGCCCAAACCTCAGCTGGCTCCTTTCAAAGCAAAGAAGCAGCAGCTCTACTTCTGCTCCCTCCTGGATATTTGAGCTCCTCACCTTGTCACTGAGTGTAAGCCTAGATACCCGATGGAGAAATCTCATTTCCGCTACTTGTATCCATGACCTTTCTCTTTTGGTCATTATCCAAAGTTCATGGCCATAGGAGTGTAAACTGACTTGTAAATTGAGTCTCGCCTTTGGGCTCAGCTCTTTCTTCACCATGATGATCTGGTACAGCAAGACTGCAGGACTTCAGGCACAGCCCCAGTGCATCCGTCTATCAAATTCACACTCCATTTTACTCGTGAACAAGACTCGTGAACTCTTGATGCTTGAATGTTTTTCAGTGGCAGGAACTGGGAAACTAGTCAGGACTGAGAGAAAGATAAATATAGCAATGTACAGAGACATCCTGGATGAAAACCTGCTCCAGAGCACTCTTGACCTAGACTGGGGCGACGGTTCATGTTTCAGCAGGACAATGACCCTTAGCACACAGCCAAGATATCAAATGAGTGGCTTCAGGACAACTCTGTGAATGTCCTTGAGTTGCCCAGCCAGAGCCCAGACCTGAATCTGATTGAACATCTCTGGAGAGATCTGAAAATGGCTGTGCACCGACACTCCCCGTCAAACCTGATGGAGTTTGAGAGGAGCTGAAAAGAGGAATGGACAAAACTGTCCAAAGATAGGTGCGCCAAGCTTGTGGCATCATATTCCAAGAAGATGTGAGGCTGTAATTGCTGTCAAAGGTGCAGCAACAAAGTATTGAGGAAAGGCTGTGAATATGTACATATGATTTCTTCGTTTTTTATTTTAAATAAATTTGCAAAATTAAAAAAAAAAACTTTTTTCATGTTGTCATTACAGGGTGTCGTTGCGAATAGAATGCTGAGGGAGAACATAAATTTACTCCATTTTGGAATAAGGCTGTAACATAACAAAATATGGAAAAAGGTGAAGTGGTGTGGATACTTTCCGAATGTACTGTATGATTTGAAAATAATATATAATTATTTGTTGTTTTTGTTATTATTATTGTTAGTATTATTACTACCACTACTCCTAGTTCTACTTTATTCATTTTCACCAAATTTCACATAAAAAGTAAATGCCATAATTGTAAACTGTTGTCATTTGTTAATTTGAATTTATTCAGTCTTTAATCTATGCAATTTTGTTATATCTTCAAGACTTTCTCGTGTCATTTTCCTTTCATTTTTTTCGTTCTTTTTTATTTTTGTATTGGCATTGACGATGTTGTACTTTAATATTGTATTTCCTGTTTTTGACGGTCACTGTTGCTTCAGATTTTTCTTTCTTTTCTTTTTTTTTTTTGTATGCAGTGCTTCCTGTTTACAGTTGTCAACGCGGCTGCTCTTGCGCCCTCTAGCGATGACTTTCACAAGGAGTGATGGCCGCAGCTGTGCTGCCAACAGAGGGCGCGCGACGGCAATGAAAGCCAGAGTCAGCTGACAAGAAGAGGAGGAGGCTGAAGTAAATAAACCTTTGGGTAACGTGTGCAAAACAAGTGCTGTAAATTCTGCTGCTCACTGTATCCAGGCCTAAAGACACAAGCACTTATTATGGATTGAAAGTTCATACAAATACGTCTGAAAAGGCAGCTGCCACACCGTCCTATCTCACCTGAAACCTGCACAAGCAAGCTTCAGTCACCTAAGACAAAGGTATGCACTGTTTTTAATTTTTATAAAGTCTGTGGTAGTAGATCAGAGACATATGGTACAAAACAGCTACATACTGAAAGTGTTGCCCTTGCTTTAAAAGCATTGCAATGAAAAAAGAGTGACAAACATGAAAAATTCTTTAAGGGAAGAATGTTTTCCAGTGTGTTGTGAAGTGCAGGTGACTTTTCTGGAAGAGAGCACCTCGACGATTGTTTTTACGCCCAAACGTAAGCAGGCATACCTGACTGTTAGATACGGCAGCCTATTATTAGTCTCTGAATACTGGATACCGCCTTCTCAGCTGATTCTGGTTGAGAAGGGGGTGGTTATTCATTACGTAACAACATAGGATCCGTCTCCCAGACCCACTTCCTGAATACCACAGCAACAGCTAGGCCGCAAATCCAGGAACAGCACAAGCCTCATCCATCCATCCGTCTGCTGGAATGGCGGCATTGTTGTTTTGTGCCTCTGAATATTTACCATGACACCGCTCCTTTTCTTAGCTCCTTTTCGTGGCCCAGTGGTGCAGCGGGAGTGACGCAGCAGCCTCCAGAAGATAGCTTCATGAAGCAATGAGGGATCTTCTGCCCAAATCCACTGACTGCTACCAGACAGCAGCCAAGTGGAGAGACGGGAAAGGCCGAATCTAGGCCAAAGGGAGAATGTCACTCTCCTGTCAACCTCAGACACCCGAGAGAGAGCGTCCACAGCGGTCCAGACACACCCAGCGAGACCTGCTCCACAGGAATATTTTGGTAGGACTCTCAAAGTGTGAGTGCTTGTGGCAATATGACGGTGAATGTGGATGAGTGTCTGCTTGCTAAGAGTGTAACTGTTTCCAAAACGAGGCCTACTCAGCCTTCCACTGCAGTCATTGCCTCCCTGCTGACGAGCGCCCCCTACAGGCTACATGTGGGTTTGCACAGGCAGAGGCCTGCATATTTGGTCCTGTCAGGATGGACATTCTTTCTGTTATGTCATACATGTACAATGAAGTAGTGCAGATAGGATTCTGTGATTCTTCATGCCATCCTCAACAGGAAAGGCTCTTGTTAGCATGCATACTTCCTAAAAGGCATCAACGCCTTATTTTATATTGTTTATAAAGGAAAGAAAAAAAATTCTTAACATTTCCTTATGTGGGATCTGCTCCAAAATGCAATGGTATCTATTTCAGACCCCAATAATCCAATAAAATAACATTAATACAAATTATAAAATCTATTCATTATTAGCAAAATAGCCCATCTCACAATGTTCAAGAAATCTTGATTAATAGATGAGGTTGAGGAGTGTGGACTCAGTTATACCTTAGAGGAGGATGACACTTTAACACAACACCAGTCTTCAAACTGGGTGAAGGTGTTTACTGTGACTGGATAACCAATCCTGCTACTGTTGTCATTTTTTTGTTGATCAAACACAGAAGTCAGAAATGACAAGAACACTGTCTTCTTCATGGTCTTTTTTTAATTACTCAGACTTCTGTCACATAAACAGAGACAGACCAAAACCCCACAGAAAAAAACAGACATCTCTTGGAGACAACATGCTGTTTTTATATGCACCAAGAGGAAGACTGTTTATGGACAAATATAACCAGGTCAGAGTTCATTCAGACCTCCAGTTTCACCGTCTCCATCTGGATTTGAGTTTCAGCGTCAGGTGAAATAAACAGCAGGGTGTTCATGGATCACAGACCAGGGCAGCTCTCCAGGTGAGTACATTTTGTTAATTATAATGTGTGAACTCATGTGACAGAATACATGTGAGCCCCGATTAAACTAAATTCTAAGCCATATTTTTACGTTTTATTTTACATTCCTCCAGGTCCAGTTGACAGTGATGTGTCTGTCTGCAGCTGGTTACCTGCGGTTGGACACTTCATTTGACCCAGTTTTTACAGACACATGAAACACCTCCAGAATTTCTACTTTTCTCACATGCTTCCAACATTAGTGGATGAATTTGTTGCAAAGAAGGTTCTGCTTTGCCCCAAATATCTGAATCTCTTAAAAAAATACAGTCATCACTTAAGAGGTGTAATGTGTTACAGACAACAAAAGAGCACTGTGTGAAGGAAAATAATGAAGGCGGGAAAGAAGACACTTTCAGTTGTTTCTATTTTATTGTTACAAGGAAAACAGTGTTTTCAATACATTGTCAATATATGTTCCAAATAATAATTAAAAAACAAAACAAAACAAAAAACATTGTCTGTGTTATGTACATGCCACTGCATTTTCCACCATAAGCGTCAGAAATAAACATGACTACTCCAGATGGAGAAACAGCCACTAAATACTTAGCTGTGTTATTTGCATAGTAGCGTCTTTATGACTCACTTCTTGAATCCATTTTTTTTTTTTTTTTTTCTTTTTGTAAAACTGTCTGTGTGCACAGGTTGTGTTAGCAGCGTGCTCTTTTAAAGCTTTTGGCAATGTTGCTTTGATTGTTTCACGAGGCAGTTACACAGTGAGATCCTTCATGTGCTCACACAATGTCTACCCACAGTCCCACTGTTTTGAGCTTGTGATATTTTAAATCAGTGTGCCAAATCAACCATGACAAAGCTTTGTCTTAGTTTCATCAGAGAATTTGATCCACAACTGGCACTAATGGTGAAGTGATGGTGAAATTATGTGAGTGGAATCCCTGCATACAGACGGAAGTCTGCATCACTCTCTAAGATGCAGTCAGCTACAGGGTGTGGTGGCCCTGGTGGTGAGCCCTTCTGAACAGGTGTCATCCTCTGTCCACATGACTTCCTCACCCTGATCCATCTGATCTTGTTCATCTGAGGGCAGCAACACAGTACATCATTATCAAGAAGTGATATATTGGTGTTTTCATGACAACACTTTAATTACACCATTAACCTTCCATCAACCCCATGACTTCCCACTGGTAACAGCATCACCTCTGTGCTCCAGAAACCAAGAGAAAACCTGGTACAAAATAATAGCTACAATATTAAATTCAGATTAAAATATTGCATTGTTGAACATTTTATGTCTGTACTGAAATGATGGCATTTTTAGGTTCATACTGACCAGCAGTCCAAATGCACGTTACAGTTTAACAGTTTAGAAAAGGGTAATACATGTTGTTGCTAATAATTAATCCAGTTGTTAAGTGTGATGTAACGCATCATGTGATTTTCAACTTCCCGGTCCAAACAAAAAAAGGCGCGCTGTCATTAACATTGAGAACTGCACTGAGACCCTCTGATCAGGCTGCACTTAAACCATTGCACACGGACAACAGCATTAACATCGCAGCATAAAACTCATTGTATATTGTGCCTAAAACTCTCCTGGATATATTAACTGGGTTTTTAGACGTTGTTACTGAGTTTGTTTTATGTAAAAATGCCAGAAACTCAGGTTGTTTCTCCGTTATTGTCAATGGGAGTTGGTGTGATCTGCGATCGCTTCCTGTTCATGTCGTTCAGGGGAAAGTAAAGTTTGCACTTTAACGTCCTCTTTATTGTCCTATACAACATTGCTTGTCCTCTTTGTTCCAGAGTAATATATATAAAATGTCTGAAATTTGGTTTGCGTTTATTAAATTCCACGCAGGTTAAATGTAGCAAGTTTTTGTTTTAGCAAGTTTTCAGGGTCTCATGGATGCAGTCTCTTATTAATGTGATGAAAAGCATTAAAAAAATTACATTTTAGTAGTACACTGGAACCTTGATTTATAAGTTTAATTTGTTCCATGATCAAGCTCGTAAGCCAATCTGCTCATATTTCAAACGAATTTCCCCCATTGAAAATAACTGAAATAATTTTAATCTGTTCTAGCCTTGTAAAACATCCCCAAATCACTCTAAATTATGATTTTTTTATTAACAAACAGACATGCATATTTTACCTGTGCACAATAAAATATATAAAGTAAAAGAAAAAAGTTTTATTTAGTGTTCTTACCTTAGAAACAGATGGAGGCGGAGAAGGGAGGGACGGAGGTTTGCGCACACTGTAAACACAAACTAAACTTAAACTGTAGATCCTTAAAAGGATCATACAGACGTAACTTAAATTGTAAACTTGCAGGTCTTTGGACCTGGAAACAGATTTATCACGTGATGTGTTACGTCAGAGCTTAACAACCGGATATTAGAGTGAAATCATACCTGCTGTTCTGGTGACACTGCTGTCAATCATCTTTATCTTCTCCGGTGGTTGACAGGCAGGTTTGGTAGGAGACAACTGCAAGACTCACTTTCACAGCTCTGTTTGCAAAAACACTTTAATGTGACAGAAAGCAATGGTTGCCCAGGGCGCAACAAACTGGCAAACAACCAACACAACCTGTGAGCTAATAAAGCTCCAGGTGGCAATCAGCAAATTACAAACAGGTGTGCATAACAAGAACCAGAAGAGGGGCGTGGCCCGAGAAAGAGAGAGAGAACCACAGACAGACCCCAGCAACAAAATCCCACAATCCCAGAAAATACAGAAAAGAAATACAAAAACAAGATGAGAATTAAAACAAACTAAAACCCCTGCAACAGAACACGTAAACCCTGACAGTACCCCCGCCCCCACGGCCGACTCCTGACGGCCCGGGGAGGCAGGGTGAGCAGCATGAAAGGCCCGAATGAGACCAGGGTCCAAAACAAACCAGGAGGGAACCCATGACCGCTCCTCGGGGCCATAACCCTCCCAATCAACCAGATACTGGATGCTGTGCCCACAACGGTGAGAGTCCAAGAGGCGGCGCACGGTGAAAACAGGGCCACCATCCACATACCGGGTGGAGACGGGGATATGGCAGGAGGGCACAATGTACTAGACTGGACAGGCTTGACCTGACTAATGTGAAAAGTGGGATGGACACGCACGGACCAGGGAAGGCGGAGATGTACGGAAACAGGATTAATGACTTTAGACACCAGGAAGGGACCAACAAACCGGGGAGTCAGTTTCCTAGGAACCCCCCGAAGGGTCAAGTGGCGCGTGGACAACCATACCTTCTGCCCGAGGGTGTACGGCGGCATAGCGAACCTTCTACGATCCGCAGCGGTTTTATAGACTGCGGAAGAGCGTAACAGATCGCGCCTAGCCTGCTCCCAGGTTCATTCGCAATGGAGGATGAGACTAAGAGCCGAGGGAACTGACAAACTATTGTTAACCAAGGGAAAAACTGAAGGTTGGTGACCGAAAACAACCTGGAACAGGGAGTAACCGGAGGACAAACTATTGTGAGCGAATTCTATCCAAGGGAGTTGCGACGACCATGATGCCAGATGCTGGGAAGCGAGGATGCGGAGACCCTTTTCTAATTCCTGGTTAAATCGCTCCGTCTGCCCATTGGCCTGTGGATGGTAGCCCGAGGTTAGACTTGACGTGATCCCGAGAAGACGGTAGCATTCCCTCCAGAAATGGGACACAAACTGTGGGCCCCGGTCAGACACTACATCCTGTGGTAACCCATGTAATTTGAAAATATGTGACAGCATGACCTCCGCTGTCTCCTTAGCAGACGGGAGGCGTGGCAAAGGGATAAAATGGACCATTTTGGACAAGCGATCGACTACTGTTAGAATCACAGTGTTACCCTTTGAGGGTGGAAGACCAGTAACAAAGTCTAAGGTAATGTGCAACCATGGACGAGTTGGAACCGGTAACAGTAATAGGGCACCCACTGGTGGGTGGTTGGTGGATTTCTGTGTTGCGCATACTTGACAGGCATTTACATATTCTGCCACATCCCTAGTAAGTCCCGCCCACCAAAATCACTGTCATCTGGGAATCACTGTGATTCCCAGATGGCAGAACAACCGGCTATCGTGGCACCATCAAATTACATCTCCCCTAAGTATTGCGGGAACATAAGGACGGCCAGGTGGACAACCCGCAGGAGCAGGTTCCTTGTCCAATGCTGATTTAACCCTTGACTCAATGTCCCATGTAAGTGCGGACACAAAGCAGGACACGGGTAGGATGCCGTCTGGATCGGTGGGCGCGTCACCCGGGTCCCCTTGACGGGATAAGGCATAAGGTTTTCCGTTTTTTTGAGCCTGGTCGATGGGATAGTGAAACATTGAACTGACTAAAAAATATTGCCCACCTGGCCTGACGGGAATTAAGACGTTTGGCCGAACGAAGGTACTCGAGGTTCTTGTGGTCGGTATAGACAGTGAGCGGAATCGTGCCCTCTCCAACCAGTGCCGCATTCCTCTAAGGCCACTTTAACCGCGAACAGTTCGCGGTCGCCAATGCCGTAATTCCGTTCTGCCGGAGACAGTTTCTTGGACAAGTAGGCGCATGGGTGCAACCTACCGTCTGCAGAATTTCGTTGAGACAGGACTGCCCCAACCCCAATATTGGAGGCATCGACTTCCACCACGAACTGCCGAGCTGGGTCAGGGAGGAGTAGCATGGGGGCTGCAGTAAAGTGATGTGTTAAGGTTCTGAATGCCTCTTCGCATTCCGGGGTCCAGGCGAATGGACGGAGGGAGGAGGTGACTGCATGCAGTGGCGCCGCTACTGTACTGAAATTCTGGATGAACTTACAATAGAAATGTGCAAATCCTAAAAACTGTTGGACCTCTTTCCGAGATACGGGAACTGGCCAATCCCGCACTGCTGCCACTTTCTCAGGATTCATCCTTATCTCTCCCTGAGAAATAATGAAGCCTAAAAAGGAAACTGTGGATTTGTGAAACTCACACTTCTCTGCTTTCATAAAAAGCTCAATATTCAGGAGGGTTCGTAAAACCGTGCGTACGTGACATTTATGCGTAGCTAAATCCAAGGAGAAAATGAGAATATCGTCCAAATGTACAAAGACAAATTTATTAAGGTATTCACGTAGCACATCATTCACTAAATTTTGAAAAACGGCATGAGCGTTGGTAAGACCAAAAGGTATGACCATGTATTCATAATGACCGGATGGGGTATTAAAAGCTGTTTTCCACTCATCTCCTTGTCTGATCCGGACTAATGATAAGCATTACGCAAGTCAAGCTTAGTAAAAACCGTGGCTCCCTCCAACAACTCAAACGCAGAGGAAATGAGCGGCAACGGATAATGGTTCTTTACGGTGACGTCATTTAGACCACGGTAATCAATACAGGGACGGAGTGTCTTATCCTTCTTTTTGACAAAGAAGAACCCCACCCCTGCAGGTGAGGATGAAGAACGAATTAACCCTGCTGCCAGGGACTCCCGAATGTAATCAACCCCAGAAGCCTCTGGCCCACATTTACACTGACAGAATGAGGAGGAAAGCTCAGAGAGTCCTGGCAGACAGCTCTCATCCTCTGTCCTGTCAGTTTGAGCTCTTGAAGTCTGGGAAGCGCAGAATAAAGCGGTGTTTTGACGCCGTAGCATCCGGCACACTTCAGGCAATGGGGGTTAATACCCAGTTCTGTCCTTTACAATCGCAGGTTAAGACGCGCGTGAGAACGGCCGTGTTCTGCTGCCACCGATAATGCCCTGTGTACAGCTGGTTTTATCCAGGCAAATCCTGCGTTACTCCAGGAACTTTTGCATATAGGCACTGCCCTCAGAGTGTAATAGGCTGAAGCAGCAGGGCTACATGCCTCTGTCACTGCAGGGGGAGGGAGCTCATCCTCAGCCTTTTCTTCTCCTTCCTTTTCCCCCTCCTCAACGTGTTGCTCGTCTCCACCACAGGCCATCCCTCTGCTTCTGAACCAGACCTCTTGGTAAGTCCTTGCCACTGCCAATTTTCTTTTAGGAGGCATACTGGAGCTTCTCTGCAAAAATATCTGGAGCTGGCCGCGAGTGAGAGGCCTGCATGCAGCGCGCTAGCGTTTTTATACTGACCGCCGCCTATCGGTCGTTTGGAACGCCGTTAACCGGGAGGTGGCGTTTAGAACGGTGTACTATCTGCTAGTGCCGCCGTTTTGTCTGCCTCTGTCGCAGGTTAAAACGCCTTTGAGGACGCCGATGTGGGCTCTATCGCCGTTTTACACGCCGTTGGTTAGGGATACAACGCCGGCCGCCAATTACGGCAGTGTAAACTGCGGCACTACAGGAAGGGGCAGGATGAAACGGCGATTAAAAAGTATCAAACGCCGTTGTTCGCGTTGTCTCAGTCGTCACGCGAATTCTCCGGGAGTGCTCCCGGAATTATTCGATTTGTTGAATAATTTTTTCGACGATTCCCGGTAAAGCCGGAACTAAGCCACGCCCCCTAGTGCCAGCATCAACAACGGCATTTGATCCTTAAGACGGCCAAAAACTCTTCCGGGACGCTTCCGGGAGCTCTTACCATCTATGTGTAAACGGCGCTTAAGTCGCACCCATATTCACTTCTGCAGCAGCGCCCTCAGGCATAAGGTGGATAAAAAATGTATTTGGTGTAAATATTCCATTTAAATGTGAAGTTATGTATTTGCAGTGACGGTTCTACACTGAATTACTCCCTGGGCATGAAACAAATATATATATATATATATATATATATATATATATATATATATATATATATATATATATATTAGAAGTGCACCTGAAATTGGATCAAAAGACTGCAGGCTACTAAGGATGGGTATTGATAAGATTTTATCGATATCGATGCCATTATCGATTCTGCTTATCGATCCCATTCCTTATCAATTCCCTTATCTATACCTCATGAATTTTGTACTAAAAGTAGGCTTTACAGGTTTTCTATGTATTTCATTAAGTCTTAAAGTAAACAAATATAAAATTGGTCACTGTATCCTTGATCTCTGGACATAAATAAAAATAAACAAAACAGTGTTTCACTTTGAAGTTATTAATTCAGACTGGATTCTATCATTCTAACTTGACTCGTCAGAGAGCCGTGCAACTTTTGGAGCTGTGTGAACAGAGCGGAGGACGATTCTCGTTTCTTTCTCGCAACAAGACGGGAGTCCCAGTTAGTGACTTTAATCCGCACAAATGTGACTTATGATTGACAATTCAGGGATGAAAGTGGTGAAAAACAAAAAAAGATGAAACCCAAAATTACCCCCCAACACCACCCACACGAAAATGTTTCAATTCTAGAAGCTCTGAAATGCAATCTGGGACTATTCCAGACAATAAACTGAGTGCATCATCCATTTAGGTGAGAAAAAAAAACAACTTATTCAAATTCATTCCAGTAGTATTCTGCTCTTACTAGGATGCAGCAGTTTTCTAGTTTGGCAGATAGTTCTGGAGGAAATCACTGAAGAAATTAACACATTGAAAATATGGCTTGACCGAAACAAACTGTCAAACTTAAATAAGACAGGGATGAAGTGGAGGTGTAAGAGTCACTGGGTGTTCACAGGAAACACTTATTTAATTCTGTATGTATGTATTTATTTATTTATGTATGTTCATTGTTAGTTGCTTTTATATTTTCTGTTGTGTTTCTATTCAGGTTCTTTTTGTCTCTTTCTCTAAGGGCCCTGTCCCACTGCCGTTTAGGAGGATTTGCGCATGAAATGAGGAGACAAAAGCTGAGCGTCCACAACAAAGGTGGGCGGAAATGACAAATGTGGATCAGCGAATACATGAGGAAGAAAAGCGGATATAACAGGGAACAGAAGCGAAGGCGACCGCGGAGGCACCCCCATGAGGAGCACAGCGGCCGTGATGCACTCGCTTCATCCATGCCCACTCTGTCTGCATGCGCGACATACCATTTGCGACCGTGATGTAGCCGTGCTGGGCACGCGTCATATCTGTTTTGCACGCTGTCCAGGTCCGCCGCCAAGCCGCGCCAACCAGTCGGTTGCGGATATCAGCGGATGACAGGGGATATGCGGCGCGTTGGTTGTGTATGTCCTGCGTATGTCTTCAGTATGTGTTCAGGCAGTGATGCGGATCTCATCCGCAGCAGGATTTTTGAGCCGCTCAAAAATCCTGGCTGCGGACATGCGTGCCTCTGTGGATGATCACGGACGTGTTCGGATGGTGGCCGACTCATACAGGAATGTTACACGGTTATTGCGGTTGTTTGGGGGATGTGGGCCACTTTTGTGCGCATTCCATCCGCAAATCCTCCTAAACGCCAGTGGGACAGGGCCCTAAAATTGTATATAATAATAATTAGATTATTAATATATAAACAAAAATAAATTTAAGAAATATTACAATTTGAAAACAAATGCACCCGAACGTGATGACAGCTGCAACTGCTTAATGCTAACTTTTAACATTGAAAATGCCATAGACATGCTAACGTGTTAGCATCGCTCCCGTTTTTAAGTTATAAAATACATCTATCAACTGTTTCAGAAGACCATAACAGGTCGGTTTAACATAGAAAAGGTAAATAATACTCACAGACGTATGCTCGTTAGGGTTTTAGCAGGGGAAAATTAAGCGAAAGAAAGAAAGAATAAACAAAGCAATAGATCGAAGCATTGCTTCAATCTGCGAACCACTGCTTCGATTGGTTCAAGGTTCAAAGCAAAGCCGCGCTGCAGAAAAGTTGATTACGAACCCGCTGCAGGGTCTGTAATCAATGTAGAGAAATGACCATTTTCCTGACAAACACCCCCCAAAACAATGGCCACTCTGAAGGACCGATAACAGAATCGTTAAGTGCAAAGCTTATTGATGTCGGTGGATCGAATCATTTCTTAACGATACCTGAAAGGAACCGGTTCTCGATACCTATCCCTACAGGCTACAATATAACTCTTATACAAAACATCCATGAATTGCAAATTTGAATAAACATGCCCTCACATGCTAGTCTGTCACTAGACACTATATTAAACTGTCTTTTAGGGAGGAATGATTAGCACTTATATTAAGGTGCATATTTGTCTCAACATTTAGCTAAATATTTAGCTTGATGTTTGTAAAACCACCTAAAACAGTTCTGCATTTTTAAAGGTTTAAAGTGGTCTCACCATTTTCTACTTATTTATATCTGTTGTCAACCATCAGTCATATTTACGTTGGTGTAGCACCAAAGGATCATCTTGTTTGACTGTGTGGCCCAAATTTACATCCTCTTTGACATTTCTGACATATGAAGACAGACGCCTGTTGTAGATGTGATTCTGCAGTACTGACTTTCCTTCTGGCCATTTCTGTGTCCTTCTGATATTTGTTCCTGAATATTTTTTTGTTTTTTTCCTGTTTGTAAGCGACCATTATCTGATCTCACAGCAGTCATATCACCAGTGATGAAAAAGAAAGCAAAATGAAATCAGAACTGAAGCTGATCTCTGAGCACATACGCAAAGGAAGGTAACAAGAAAAACACATAAATTAAACTTGAGATGTTCAGATGGCTCATAAAACAGTAAGGAGCCCAAAATGTCACCTCAAATAATTTGATTTGGCACATTCTCACTCTGCTGTATTAACTTAATGTAATTTTGTAAACCGGTCCAACATACCTCAGTTGTTTAAATATTAAAAAGAATATACTGTAAAATACCAAACAATTATTTGTATATTTTGTTAAATTAGCTATATATTTTCTTGAACAACCAGGTTATGTGGTGATGGTTAACAAAATTTTTTATTAAGTACATATATTTTGTAATTTTTTAAAGTGTATACTGTATCATATGCAGGCACACAAAAATACAAGGTCAGATTCAGGTCACTTCAGCTAGTAATGTGAACGCAGCTCAATTTCTAAACCTTCCTGACAGGCAGGCAGGCTGTCCTTTCTGCAAACCTTTTTCCATGAGTGGGCAGTTTGTCCTCTCTGGTGAAATTCAAACCTGTTCTTACACCCTGTCTGTCTGCTTTCAAACGCCTCTTCTGGGCGCAGAGTTCTGGTTCTGTGCTGCGTCCTAAGTGGACTTTGCCACCGGACAGCAGGATCCTGATGAGCGGAACAGTGGAGAAACAGGAGCACCTCACTCCGTCCGTATTCAAAGCAGAGCAAAGCACAGGGCAGGAGAGCACCTGTCCCAGAGGACAACGCAGGAGACAACCACTGAACCTTTTACACTTGTTCTGTTCTGTGCACCACAGCAAGCAGGGGCGCCAACAGCTGCAGGGAGGGAGTGCCAATTTGCTAATTCCCCACACAGTGACATGATAACGGCTTTGCGGCGCAGATGATGATTTTTTTTTCTTAAGTGTTTGTGCCGCCCCCTTGTGTCATGAAAAATGCGCCCCGGGTGGCTGCGCGCTTCGCCTGCATCAAAAACCGTGCCTGTGTATTTGGGTGATTTATTGTTTGAAACATGGGATGTCAGAGACAAAAACCTGCTGGCTATACTATTGACAGCCTGTAAGAAATCCATCACAAGGAAATGGGTAAGAGTAGAACCACCCACCATTGATGAGTTGATTGAAAATGAGTTTTATGTCACAGAAGATATCATTTTCCCTCAAAGTTGAGAAAGAAAAAATTTTATAGGATCTGGACCAAATGGACCGAGTATGTGAAACCAATCAGATCTGATTTAATTTAGTGGTACTAATGCTTTATGTGAATCTACCCTCTTACCACTTTGTGATGTGATTGTCTGAGGTGGGGCGCTTCCCTGTTTTGTTCTGTTTTGATATTGTTTACAACTGGAATACCTGTAATTAATGTTAAAAATTTAAAAGAAAAAAAAAATCCCAGGAGGGCAATATGGACAAATCATTCAAACTTCCTGAATCCATCTATTTCATTCTGTGTCCTTGAGTAATTAAGTCTGTAAAATGTATGTGATGGATATTTGCTCCTCCAAATAAAAAGATAATTTCAAAAAAAGAATGAATGGCTGGAAAGTTTAAAAAGTTACAATACCAACTATGGTGTTTATAGATAGACAGATATATGTGCGTATACACACTATGATGGTAAACATTAGACAAAAACAGGTCTGTAATCTCAATTATTACTGTAAATACTATTATTCATATCACTGCTGAATTACAAGTGAATATAGCCAACCTGTAATTCTATTTAAAATCACCAGGGGTTTAAATGTGTTCATTCTTCACTGTGGAAATGCAACACAATGAGGCGAATTGAGTCTCAATGGAAGGCTCAAAAGAAACATTTCTGTCTGGTCAAATTATCATCTGTGTTCTTGTGTCGATCTGCTGCCATCTGACATCTTGTCACTTCTATTTTATTCTAATAAAACAGCATTGCGCAAGCTGGACACATCAAATTCGTTATTTGTTTTAGTCGCCTATTGGACAAATAGGATTAACGTAGGAAAACTTTAAAGTTTCAGCCTTTACATGTCAAACAAATTAAGATGACATATTCTGGTGAAAACACTCCAGTAGGAGTGAAAACAAAATTTTAAAGGCTGATAAAAAAGTTGATATCCTCCAGATGCCTGCAAAGGCTGATTGCATTTATTTAAAAAAAAAAAACCTAAACTAAAAACAAAGTGTGCTGCAGGCATTTACACATGATAAAACACAAAGACATCCATTATCATTGTAACAAGCAGAACAGACTCTTATGTATAGTCACCGACAATCAGATTTGCTAGTTTGACATTCTTAAAAACTGGCTTCAGTTTTCTGACATGGTTTAGTTTTACCAAAGGACTTGCGTGTGGACCCAGCCTGATCAGGACTGTTCTAGTTTTGCTGCTCAAACTGCAAAAGGACAGATTTTATCTTAACAAGACAAGAAGAGCAGCAGCAGAATTGCACCACCTTAAGTCTGGGAGCATGCGCTGGTGTCATCCCTCAACACATCTAAACTGCTACAGAATCACCTTGACAAGCAACCAGTCCATCCCCACCTCTTGAAAGTATGAGGGTACTTAAAAAAAAAAATGTCAGTCTCACCCAGAAGGAGTCACATAAGATTATTTCTTCTCTCTTTTTTTTTCAACATAGTCTCATTTAAGTTCAGTGCACTTGGGTCAATGATGTTCTAGCTTTGTTTTCCCATCACAGAAGAAGGTCGCATCTTGAGTCTCGAATGAGGCAGAGAACATTTTGAAATACCCTCATAACCATCTCCCTGCCACTGCCAGGTGAAGTGTGAGCGTTCCCTCGGCCTTCACACCATCTCATTGTTTTTCTTCCATCCCTTCCTCTACTGCAGGCCAAACCCATGCAGACAAGTCCGCAGCAGGGACTGTTGGTTCAATACATTACAGAACAACTCCTTGCTCTGTTTGTTAACAGACATGAAAATGGTCATTGATTTTTAAACCTTTTAAAATCTCTTGCAGTAGCCTCGTACCTCATTCTTTTATGGAAAATCTCTTAGGATTTCTTTGATGCTTAAGCGCCCAAAGAATCACCAAGCCTATATCACTGTGCATCTTTTCTGCCAATCACAGTAGCTTATATTTTAGTACATCAAGCATGATTCTTTTTCCTCACTTTCTCTCTCTTTGTCTGTGAAGTCCTCCCCCTACCCTTCCCAATGCGTCATGGGCCCTTTCTGTCATCAGGCCCTGGGTCTTGATCTCTGGTAAGCTTGTGCGTTAAAAGAACCCAGGAAATGACAAGTTTTAAAGCAAACTGTAGTTAAGGAATGACGGTTTCTCATGATTTTGTATGTGTGTATGACACCATTAAAACTATTCCTCCACACCCTGCATGGTCAACACATCTGCATCTTCAAAATGTATGTTTAAAAAATACAGTCATGAAATGATGAATACCAACTATAAACTGATGATTTTGGATTTGACAAACATTGATTTTTACAAATTTGCTTTTACTCAGTGAGCAAAACAATAGGAACACCTGTTTATTGTATTACAGTGCAGTACTCTCAGATTAATTCTCCCACACAGTACTAGTCCCTGCGTTTAGAAAGTACATGATGTATTAGAAACTGATTGAAAACTAAAACATATGCCACCCTGCTATGATAAAGAAAGTCAACAATCAATCAACACGCAAAATTAAAGGGGGTGGGGGGGTGGTCATGATCTTGATAAAACCAATCATTCAAAGTTTTAATGCAATGGTTGAAAATTATTAATCTAGCTGACTGGCAGTCAGACATAAAATATATGGTGGCCACAACACTTCCAAACCAAGAATGCACTTGCAAATGATGGGGGCAAACATGCCAAAAATAAATGCATCAATTCTACAACAGGCAGTTTACTCAAAAAAAAGAAAAAGTCTTGTGTTATGGTTAGGGGTCTGGATGGAACCGGTCCATTTCAGGCAATGGACCCAAATACAGGGAGCTGGACACGGGAAGGAGTACAAAGAAAAATATATTTATTTATAAACAATAAATAAAAGGTGCTGCGCTGGAGTGCCTGCAGTATGGAGAGATGGCCCATCTCCTGGCAGTGAAAATAGGGAGCTGCAGTATGCCAGTCTTGAAGGAGAATGATTACTAAGGTTCAAGGACTATGACCAGGTGGAACGCTCGCCTCCGAAACCAGGAACTATGGGGATTAAAGACACACAGGGTGAGTGAATGCACTCGTAAGATTGGAGCCTCAAAACAGCTCACAAAAAACTTAACACAGGTTGCTTCGGAGGTGAGGAAATGTCTAAATTTTTTTTTGCCCAGATTCAGGGCTGGATCCAGAGTGAAAATCTGACAGATGCATTTTTGCCCTATGATAAAATAAAAATTGTACGCGTCTTGTTATTCAATAATCTTCATTCTTTTATTCGTGTGCAACATACACTGTCACACTTCTTTTAATATATTTATTATACTTCATGGACCATAGTGAACACTTCTTATTTGTATAAATATGATGTCCTAAAAAAACAACACTATAACAAAAATTGACATGGTGGATCCTTGATCTCTGGACATATATTGGAATAAACAAAATCTGTAGTTTTTGTCAAAAGCATTTCCTTTCAGACATTATTGGCATGAATGTCTTTTCATATATCTGAGCTGAGCTCTTGCAGCTCCTGTGCTTCACGTCAGGATGTAATTTGTAAAGAAATACAGCATGTCTCATTTTGGGAGGAAAAAATGTTTTAATCGATTGTACTTTCTTGTCTGTATTACAGCGTTTGTAAGAGGTGTCATTTTATTTAAAGCGGCAATTCATTTTTAAGTTATTAAGTCATTTTTAAGTTATTAATACCAACCGGACTCTGTCTTGGCAGAGAGCCGCACAGCATTTGGAGCTGTGACAACGGAACGGAGGACGAGTCTTGTTTGTTGACTGCAATAAGACAAGAGTCCCAGTTAGTGACTTTAATCCACACAAAAGTTACTCACGGCATTTTAATGGTTTTGAGAGGGGTTAAGAAGCGGGCTTGCAGCGAATCAAAGGCGTGCATAGAATGCCTTTCAAACACACTATTGACTGAAAACTATTTATAAACCACTCACCGTTTCTTGCTGAAATAAGTGCCCAATTTTCCTTGCACAACTTTTTTTCCTGGATGCCATGATCATCGACTCGACTGGACTGACGCTATGTTTGTTTGATCCGGTTTGAATTTTCCTGTGTACACCTGGGTGGTGCGTTGTGGGATCAAATCAAAAGCTGTGTTCACCGCGGACATGCACTATTCGGGATTATTCAAGATTTTTTTTTTTAACCGATGACGAATGATGCGTAAAAAATCTGACCGAAGCAACTGCATCGGTCCAAACCGGTCTGGATCTGGGCCTGAGATTATTGTGTTCTCTCGCAATGCCTTTTGCGTTCCCTCACAATAACCAGCCTGGCGACACACAGGTTCGTTGAATCGTTTGGATGGATTGCACGTAATGGATAACCAGAACTTGATTAAGTTTTACTTTAACCTGGGGCTCACATACAATAATATACTGGAGGCTTTGTCTGTGAGACATAATGTGATTATGTGCATGAAGACTCTGAAGCGTATTTTAAAGAAAAAGGGTCTGTTTCAGCCCGGGGATGGTTAAAAAAAGAAAACAAATGTTCATAAGGCACACTAACAGGTGTTGCTACTTACTATCACTGTTGTATAAATAAATATTTCATACGGAGTCTTACAGCTGTGCAAGTTGTAGCAACTTACTCCGTCATCTCATGGGATCCCATTCTCTCGTGAATCTTGTTGCTGTCTGCTGTGTGTGTGTGTGCGCGCGCGCACATATGCGTTCAGTCTCCCTCCACCTGATTCCACTCACTGTGTACTCTGATAGGCATGAGCTTTAGTATGATAGTAGGTTGCTCCCAGTGTATAGTGAGCACTTTGTATGGCAGCACCCCCATGTGGGGGTGAATATGAGGCATTATTGTAAAGCGCTTTGAGCATCTGCTGCAGATGGAAATGCGCTATATAAATGCAGTCCATTTACCATTTTATTGTATGCTCTGTCAATCTTTTGTTGAGCTTTTTGTTTTATCTTGGGGAATGGCCAAAGCAGATGGTAACCTGCCTGAAGTTTCTTCCTGTAGTCATAAAAGCACAAAGCGAGTTTTCCTGCACTACCCATTGTTAATCTGCATACTCATGGGTAGGGATGGGTACTGAAACATGATATTAAACAGCCTCCAGTGCTAAAGGATTTAAGACTACCTCTGACATTAACAGTACTACTTTCAGGACAAGAAATAAATTGGTGCACTTTTGCTGTGTAAAAGAGACTTCTCTTGCCATCTCTCTTAGCCTGCATGTGGAGCAGCTCTCTCTTGCACGTGCACTACCCACTGCTGTCCAGTTCAGTTACAGTTATTGATAAGTTCTGACATTAGCAATACCACTTTCGGTACTGGAAAATAAAATGACACATTTTCACGCTGCAGAACAACAAGCGCTCTCTCTCTCTCTCTGTTTGTCTCAGGCTGCATGCGGAGTGTTTTCTCACAACAGAAGTACTGATAGAATAGAATAGTCTTTATTGTCATTGTATGGGGTAGAGGGGCGGGACAAAGAAATTGGGGGTGCTCCCGCAGAGCTACTGCACACCACAAAAAAACAAAACATTAAAAATAATAAGAATACCATTAACCTATCAGGCTAGTAAGCAGTACCATTAAGAGTAGGAGTACCACTAAAATCTTAGAGCACTTTTCTACTACACAGAACCAGCACTATTCTGCTCGACTCGACTCGGCTGTACTCGGTTTGGTTCCAGGCGTGTGATACCCATCTCTGCTCATCCACCCTTATCAGGTTTCAAATCCCGCAAAATCTCGGAGAGGTTGCCGCGCTGTAAGATCTCAGTAACACTGAGAACTACAGTGAGACGCTCTGATCAGGCTGCACTTTAACCGCGGCACACGGACAACACCATTAACATCGCAACATAAAACTATTTTTATATTGTGCCTAAAACTCTCGTGAATATATTCTCTGCGTTTATAGATGTTGTTATTGTGTTTATGTAAACATGTGAGAATCACAGGCTGTCTCTCCGTTATTTTCAATGGGAGCTGCTGTGAGCTACACTCGCTTCCTGATCATGTCGTTCTGGGGGAAAGTGAAGTTTGCTCTTTAACGTCTTGATTATTGTTCTTTACAACACTGTTTGTCCTCTTTGTTCCAGACTAATATATATAATATGTCTGAAATTCGGTTTGCGTTAATTAAATTCCATGCAGATTAAACGTAGCAGACACGGATTATTTGTTATAATTGTTTTAGCAAGTTTTCAGGGTATCATGTAGCAGTCTCTTATTAACATGACAAAAAGCATAAAAAATTACATTTTTGTAGTATAATATTAATTTACAACTGTCATCGTGTTGATTCTCTATGTTGTTTTGACTACAGCAACTCTCTGGAGCGCAAGGGATTATGGGATACATGAAAACCCTGGATGGGGTGTGTAAGGTGTACGGTTTCCTTGAGTTTGACTCTCTTATGGCGACTTGTGTTATGACATTGTACTGTATACTTAAAATGAGTTGAACTGAAATCGATAAAGTCAAGTGTTCTTCAGAACATGACTGTCGTTTATGATGTTCCTCCATTTAAAAAGAGGTCTGCTCCTTTAAAGAAGCAGAAAGTTCCCTTGATGACAGTGTGGAGAAAACACCACATTGTATTTGGAGCAAAGAGACACATCATGCTGCACAAAAACATTACAAGGTCAAGAAATCCATGATAATTTTGTGTGTTGTAGCGTTAGAATATGTAACAATTTCAATTTTTAAATTTATTTTCTTTTATATAGCGCCAAATCACAACAGAGTTGCCTCAAAGCGCTTCACACAGGTAAGGTCTAACCTTACCAACCCCCAGAGCAACAGTGGTAAGGAAAAACTCCCTCTGAGGAAGAAACCTCAAGCAGACCAGACTCAAAAGGGGTGACCCTCTGCTTGGGCCATGCTACAAACATAAATTACAGAACAACTCACAGACGAATATACAAGAAATGCTATTGGTGCACAGGACAGGAGGATCGCCAACACGAATACAACTCCCATCTCTGGATGGAGCTGCACCTTAAACATAGAGAAAAAACAGAATCAGGCATCAGAAAGACAAAAAATATTGTATAATTTGCCAGCATTAAACAAGAAAACAGAGAAATACTAAGGCGATCGCCGGCCACTAGCCCTAAACTTCACTAAAAGACCCAGAATTTAGGTAAAGTTGAGGCCACGGCCTGCTCCAATTACTAATAAATGAATTAAAAGAGTAAAAAGCATAAAACAAAACTGTACCAGTATGCTAGCCATATGAAAGGGAAAATAAGTGCATCTTAAGTCTGGACTTGAACGTCTCCACAGAATCTGACTGTTTTATTGACGCAGGGAGATCATTCCACAGAACAGGGGCACGATAAGAGAAAGCTCTGTGACCCGCAGACTACTTACTCACCTTAGGGACACAAAGTAGTCCTGCACCCTGAGACCGTAAAGCCCGGGCCGGTACGTAAGGTTTAATTAGGTCAGCTAGGTAGGGAGGTGCCAGTCCATGAATAATTTTATAGGTTAGTAGCAGAACCTTAAAATCTGATCTCACTGGGACAGGAAGCCAGTGAAGGGATGCCAAAATCGGTGTAATGTGGTCGAACTTTCTGCTTCGTGTCAAAAGTCTGGCTGCAGCATTTTAAACCAACTGGAGACCCCTAATGCTAGACTGCAGTAAACCAGAAAATAGAACATTGCAGTAGTCCAATCTAGAAGAGATAAATGCATAAATCAGGGTCTCAGCATCAGCCATAAACAGGATGGGACGAATCTTCGCTATATTTCACAGGTGGAAGAAAGCAGTCCTAGTAATATTTCTAATGTGGAGGCCAAAGGACAACGAAGGAGCAAAAAGTACCCCAAGGTTCCTCACTTTGTCAGTGAGATGTATGACACACGAGCCGAGGCTGAGCGTTAACTGGTCAAATTGATGCCGATGTCTCACTGGACCAAGAACCATCATTTCAGTCTTATCAGAGTTTAAAAGTAGGAAGTTTCTAGACATCCAACTTCTCACTACTGCAAGGCAATCTTCTAAGGATTTTATGTGAATGAGATTACCAGCAGTTATCGGCATGTATAACTGAGTATTATCTGCATAGCAGTGAAAGGTAATCCCAAAACGCTGCAATATGTGCCCAAGGGGTGCTATATAAAGGGAGAAAAGCAGGGGGCCTAAGACAGACCCCTGCGGAACCCCAAATTTCATGTCACTAAGGTTAGAGGTAGTGTTACTGTACAAAACACAGTGAGAACGACTGTTCAAGTATGACGTCAGCCATGCAAGGGCACTCCCTGTAATCCCAAAATGTTTTTCCAGCCTATCAAGTAGAATATGATGATCCACTGTATCAAATGCAGCACTGAGATCTAACAGCAACAGAACTGTAGTGGTGTCCGAATCCATTGTAAGCAGAAGATTATTCACCACTTTAGTGAGAGCCGTCTCTGTGGAATGATATTTTCTAAAAGCAGACTGCAGTGGCTCAAAGAGATTATTCTCAGTACGATAGTCTACGAGCTGCCGTGACACCACTTTTTCCAGAATTTTAGAGAAAAATGATAGATTTGATATCGGCCGATAGTTTGTCAATACACTAGGGTCAAGATTAGGTTTCTTAAGTAATGGTTTAATCACTGCAGATTTGAAACATTTAGGAACAGATCCAAAACTTAAAGAAAGATTAATAATTTCCAGCACAGTTGGCCCAAGAGTGCGCCACAGGTCCTTAAACAGTTTTGTTGGTATAGGATCAAATAAACAGGTTGTGCTTTTTGTTGACATTACGAGTTTTGTCAGCATGCCTAGTGAGGTACTATCAAATTCTGTAAATCTAGAATTTGATGCTGAACTGTCTGCTGGCTGCTTCCCGCATTAATATAGCTGCCTTCAGGAAAAAGAAAAAAAAATCATGCCTTCCTGTTAGTACTAAAAATAGCAGATGGAATCTTTGTTTAATGGATTGATGAAAAGCATGATATTTCACTGGACAGAAAGCAGAATGCTGCTGCAGGTTTAGTGCAATTGTCAGACGTATTTGTTGTTTCACAAAAACCACATTTCCTTCCTGTAAGGTCATAGGCAAGTGCACAAGCAACATTGGACATACTACTTTGTCTACAACGTGATCGGTAAAAGTGAAATGTTTGAAACGGATCTCAGTGGGGAAGTGCAGAACCTGTATTGCACCGTATGCTTTTGTATTAAGCTGTGTTAATAAAAGAGCCACTTCCTCCCTGATAGATTCGGGCTCAGCCTCTTCCCCTCCCCCCTCCCATCTGCAGTGCTGACGCATCTGCTGCTTTTGCATCAATCAGCAGCCTGGATATAGGTATAGCCTGAGTCCCTGTTACAACACAACTTGCTTCTTTCCCAGCCTTGCATCCAGATTGCATGCTGTTATGGGAGAGAGAGCGTTGGATCTCGGTGTGCTGTGACACTAAATCCAACAGTAGCGATTGCTACCTTTTCTGCATTTGCTAACCACAGTGAATGTGTGGGGCTTTGGTGTGATGTGTTCCGGCACAGACAGATACTGTGTGCACAAGCATGAAGCAGATGCTGCAGTGTAATCAAAACAAAGTGCATGCATTTCAGCATGAGCAGATTTTATTCTGCACAAGTTTTTCATCAGCACAGAGGTGTGTCGATATCTAGTCTGTGTCGTGATGGGGATTTTTAATGCAGAGTTTGTTGTACAGTCAGAGTCTCTACGCTGCTACCAGCACTGCAGCAGAGGATTTTCTTCGCTTGCACCATCGCGTGCAGCACTGATGTGCGATGTAGCACTCAGCATCTCTCCGGTTTCTGCGCTTAATAAAAGTTGCAGCTTCCTGCTCAGTGGCTGAAGCGTGAACGGTTCAGTCGTCCAGCAAGCACAAAGGAAGAGCCGTGCTCCAGTTTAGCTGCACGCTGTAGAAGCCGTGGGTTCATCTTATGGCTGTAGCGGGACAGAGGAGGGACGGTTCGAGGAGGGCAGGGCAGATATAGCCCAGGAACCGGGCTGCAGCGATGGAGGCGAGGGACGTTGGGGCTGGAGTCATCTGCACACAGAGAGGGAGGGAGAGGAAGAAAGACGTCAGGAAAAAAAGCTGTGCTTCTGACACCACCACTGTTCAGCGACCATTGTAGAATAAAACTACTTTCGCCTTCGTTGAACAGTTTTCGAGTACAGGCGGGCGTATTTAAGGTAGCAGAGGAGGAATGGTGCATGACACCGTTTCCTGATAGTCCTGCATCATTTTTTTTTCTGCTTTACAAAGGTATGTTGTGCATGGCTTCCCTCTATTTTTTTTTGTTTATGTATTTTGCGGAAGTACACTTTGCAGAGATGCCTGAAATATGGCTTTTACTGTGACATTTCGCTCTTTGCTCCTCTGTCTGTGCATAGCATTGTCTTCTGATGGTTTGTGGTTTCATATGAGGGGATTTTATGTTACATTTTCAAAAGAAAAAAGTAAGCTTGGGTGTGGCAACGATCACCTCCGTAGACAGCAAATTCTAAACGTCCGCTGAGTGTGTGGCAACCATAAAGCATAACTATTGCTACATATTGTGTCAAGTTGTCCGAGAAAACAGTAAGCTACAAGAAATATGTCACTTAAAAATAAAAGCCTCAGTAAAGAGTGTGAACGTGGAGAAATTAGTATGAAAGCTGTGGCTCATCATGTGCTGCTAGCAGATGAGAAAATTCTTTGGGTAGCGTTTCTGCCGACGCCGAGCCCGCCGTAGCCTGCTGTGTTGTTACAGCTTCTCAGAAAGGACAGCATGTTTGTTTGTTCCAGGCGAGAACGAATAGCTGGACAGCAAATACAGCCGCCCGCCACACCACTGAAACTCAATAAGTGCTGCGCCATAGCATGTTGCCATGGCAACAGAGGCCTGTCTGAGAAGAAGGAAGGAGGCTGGTTATGTTTTCTGTAAGACATGAAGCCTCAGACAACAGCAGCCATGCTGTAATTGCTGTAGAGGAATAAAACTGCCAAGAACAACAACCATTAAAGTGATGGCATTACTGAGCAAATATACTACAAAAAAGATCTCTGTGCTGAGTTACATACCTTGATGTCACATAGTAGATATTGACAGTGACTACAATGTGCTAATCAATATGGCATGAACTTGTCTTTTCAGTGTAAAATGTACAAACTTAACCTCAGATGGAACATCATTCGTGTTTTTTTTTTTCACTAAATAGGCCAAGATGCTAAATATAGCATAGCTTCCTGCAGAGTAGCAGTTAGCCAGCACGATGGTCATGCACTCATGCTACATCAAACCGTCACCATTCACTGAAGCTGTAACTTTGTCAGAAATGTACATTATACTTTGTTTCAGGGAATAAAACATTTTACAGGTGATGTTATGAGTCATCATTGAGGAGAGCAAGCTGAGTGTGTTTTAGCAGGTACAGTTGATGTGAAACATGCTAAGTGACGCAAAAAAAAAAATCATACTGACGCTCAGTGACTCATAATGACCGCTTTCAAAATGAGAATGAATTATGCCACCTGAGAGCATTTTAGTTTACATCTATCATAATGAAGCTAATCTGCAGAATAGCTGGATTGAATATACAATCATATCAATCCATGTCTCACTAGATATCTGTACATCTGAAGCAGATATTCCAGGACATGTACATGTTTTAGAAATAAAGATATAGCCTGGAATATTATTAAAAAAATCTTGTAGTGTTAATTATTAGCATTAATTAAAGAGACAGGTAAATATAAAGGAAAATATCACCCCCTACCTATGTGTAGACAGTAGTTGGAACAAGTTAATATTCATAACACTCAACTGGGCATTATCTATGACAAACTCTGCTCCACTGAGCATCTTTAATGTAACGTTTGCAACCGCATGATCTCAGACAGATCCCATGCTTTCTCTCATAGCTGGGATTTGGAACAATCGTTTGAGATATCGGTTCGCACCCATGTTTCCGTCGGACCTGTGGTAACAGGGTCCTCCCGGTGAGGTACCTGCAGGAGGCGATTACATTTGCAACAACTGTATGGAAAATGGCTCCTGTTTTGATAATACACCACAAAGTCCAAGCACAGAGAAGAGGTATAGCTGCTCCTTCTGTCCCCAGCGGTTTCTCTATCTTGCCACCAAAAAAAGCCATGAGAGAAAACACAAGGAGACATCCGAGGAGGGATATATTTCTGAAAACTTCACATCGTGTTCTGAACGCTCAGTACGCACAAGTGAAGAGGACAAACAACACACCATCAAAAAAGAAGAAAAGTGACAATCAAGCCATCACTGATTTGAAAAGTGACAACTTAGGGTATTTCCCCCTAGGAAAAAATAACCCTAAAAATGAGGAGACGACTGAATTTGCATCATTGACAACATACTCTATCAGGACATTTCTTCTCCCAATATTAAACCTCCAGTATCACCTTGCATTGACCAACTGTTTTCTGTGTCACCCGTAAAGATTAAACACAAAATGGCAAACAAAACAAAAGATGTGCAGCATTCTATGCATCGCAACTCTAAAAAGCAAACCTGTGAGAGAGACCGAGATGATAACAAGGACCACCTTTTGGGGCCAAGAACAAACAATCACGATGATCGTGAGAAATCTTCGAATCAGTTTCAGAAAAATGACTCTGAAACTAAAGGGACCATTTCCATACACAAGCAAGACAAATGGATGTGCAAACAGGAGGCATTTTATTAAGGGAGAGAAAACCTTCTGGGACCAGAGTGACTAAAGAGCAAATACTGGTTTGATTGTCAAGTGTACAGGTTGTGATGTTGCCTTTCCAGCTTAGTTCATTAAAGTCTTTCTAATGGAGAACAAATGTTGAAGATGATCTAATATGAAAAATTAGCAACATTTCCTTCCTGAACATAGTGATTTTTCACTTTTGTAGAAGATATTTTTCTAATATTCTAGAGCCTCATCGCAGACAGTATTTGTCCATTGACTATGCACATGAGGCAGACTCCGTGGCGTAACTAATAAAGAAATGTATGTTCACAAGTTTTTTCTCACCAGAATTATTGATATAAAATATATACACTTTCAGAACACAGGTGGAATGTGTTGAAAATTATTTCAAGTTAACAAGCTACAGAGAGCAGCTGCATTTTCATTTTTTTAAAGAACATTTTTAGGGGAAATTGGGAAACATGACTTTCTAACAATGTCATATTTCTGAGTCTCCATTTGAGTTCACAGGAGATGGAGTTGCACTTTATAGTTATACAAATTTGTTGTTATATAGCAATTTAATCCCACATTTGAAATGAGCAATATTGTTATAAATCTAATTTTACCATATATGGTATTACTATTATTAGAGTTACTACTTTTATGTGTTTACTGTGTATAAAACATTTGAAACTATTTAAATAAATGTTACTGATATTCTAAATACTTTCATGCTGTCTGTTTTTAGCCTAGAATGACATTATTACAAGATATAGTACCCGATGCGACATAAATGATCAAGAGTTGTTGAGGGGAATAGCCAGAAAACACTTAAGAATCAGCAATCACTGGACAGATCCTACGCTTTCTCTCATAGCTGGGATTTGGAACAATCCATTCCCAAATATTAATTCCTTGATGTCAAAGCTGCAAATGTTCACATCACTTTTAGTGAAATGTCACCGCAGCTATAATTTTATTACTGTATCCCATCAGCCAACTCTACCTCTTTAATAGAAATCTATTCCACTCAAATGATCCAGACACATACCATGTAGTACTTATATGAAACAAAAACATTAACTGAAAATTATGTCAAACACGATGACTAGAAAGGTATAATCCTAAATTACTTCAATCAAAAAGCATCAGGTTTTTTTTTTATATTTGAGCAGGACTCATTGTAAATGTGCTTTGTAAATGAATGTGTTAAATTCATACAATTTGATGGTGATAGATGTGACAGTCTTAAGAATTTGCTGGAGGATATTCAGATAAAATGTAGCAAGGTGATGAGGACTTGACCTATTTATATCAAATTGAGTTACCAGAGCCAGACTGGCTGCACTGCTGCCGATCTTTCAAGACATTACTGCCATCTAGTGTGAAAATACCAGATGAACTAAATCCATTTCACATAAAATTTCACTCATACCTTCAATATTTTTTACAACTGTTTTACTATAGTCAAATGCTACTTTTTTGTCATACCACTAATGCAATTATGTAATCTGTCTCCTTTTTTAGATGACTGTGGTGTCTCCTTGTACTCAGAACCTGATGGATAGTGCTCACCCTCACACTGTGCTCAGAAAGCTCAATGAGCAGCGCTTGCAAGGTCTTTTCTGTGATGTTACCATTGTGGTGGAGGATGTAAAATTCCAGGCCCACAGGAACATTCTGGCAGCCTGCAGTGGGTACTTCAAGAATGCACTGACTTCTCCTGACACGTGGAGCTCTAACCAAGTTCTAGAACTACTGGACCTGAAGTCTGAGGTGTTTGCCAGCATCCTAAACTTCATCTACTGTTCAAAGGTGACATCAGTTGGTGCAGAGGAGACAGGAGGCCTTGTGGCAGCAGGAAAACGACTTGGAATTCCGTTCTTAGAGAAGCTTGCAGAACAAGAGAAACAAGATTTTGGCAAGGCTACAGTTCAGCCCAAATGTGTCAAAACAGCTGATCCCAACATAGCCTCTGTGCATAAAAAAGCTAAGAAGGAAGGTTCCCGCCCTGATGAGGCAGATAACACCAGAGGGCCAAGGATTACCAATGCCTTTTCTATCACTGAAGTGGGTCCTGGAAACAACCCTTTCACACCTTTGGTTCAAGTCATTGGTGAGAAGGAGCTACCAGATGTGGCGCAGCATTCAGCAGGTTGCCCTACAACCTCCTGCATCAGTGGAAACAATGAGACCACCCATGCCCTCTCAGAACATTCATATGCAGTATGCCAACCTACTGAAGGAAAGGACACCTGTCAGTGGGACAAGAAGAATGTCTGCAAACCATCAATATCACAGTCAAAACAACTTGCTTATCGAAATGCAGGCCCCCTTAAAAAACGCCACAGGCTGAGAGGCACTTTGGGTAGAACCATAGTCCCTACTCCATCTGAATCACATACAGATACACCAAATAATAATAATGCAACAGCATTAGCCGATAGTGTTGCTGTAGCACCTGTTGCAGTCATGACACCACCTTCACTTTTCTCACAGGTAGACTCAGAAAAGAGTATAAGCACAACACTACCTATGGCTTCTGATGATAGTCAGATAGAATTAGGTCCACCCAACCTTTCCCCTCATACAGACGACAGTATTTCAATTTATGGATGTGAAGAATGTCCAGAGATATTCACAAATAAAGCTCTTCTTTCCACGCACTCCAAAGTACATAAAAAGCATTTTGTCAGTCACTTGTTTTGCAAGTTTTGCCATAAAAGGTTCATACACCTCAAACGTCTGCGAAACCACGAGCAGGTCTGCACAGAGTCTGTCAGAAGCCTGCCTGAAAAAAATGCCATTGAAAACATGGCTAAAGACATGGACCTAAATTCAGATGACATGCCAAACATTGAAAACATGACACAGCTACCCCCTAGAGAACTTTCCACTTCTTGCACTCCAAAGCCCTTTGAAGAGGATCAATCGGAGCATCCAAGGGAGAAGAAGGCAATCCAGCCATGTGGTCAGAGGCGATACAACTGTAGTGTATGCAAACGGGTCTATGTCACACTGTCCAGTCTCAAGCGGCATGAGAATGTTCATTCCTGGCAGAGGGCCTATCCCTGCCATTATTGTAATAAAGTGTTTGCCTTGGCAGAGTACCGTACTAAGCATGAACTTTGGCACACAGGGGAACGCAGGTATCAGTGCATATTTTGCTTGGAGACCTTCCTGACTTACTATATCTTAAAAAACCATCAGAAGTCTTTCCATGGCATTGATCCCAGATTATCAGTTAAGAAGAAATCTGCCAATGGCGGGTTGAAAGCCAGTGTTTATCCTATCAAACTTTATAGACTTTTGCCTATGAAGTTTCGAAAGAGACAATACAAGTCATACAGTCAAACATATTCAGAAAGTACTGATAAAAGTGACCAAACCACAAATGAGCGCAACTCTGTTGGCCCTCATTTTGAAAACAATGCCATTGTCAGTCTCTCGGATTCCATTTCATTACCTATGACATTCATGGCAACAACGACAATGGTGGCGCCTGTCACACCTCGAATCAGCTTTGACAAGCAAGGCAACCAAGATCCTGACGAAAGTTTCAACACAGAATTGGAAACATGCCACCACAGAGGCACAAGAAAAGATGCAGAGCTACCCTACCCTTTACAATGTGACACAGAGCCTCCTGTAGTTGGTTACAAAGATGACCCTCCACTGCTAATTAACTCAGAGCTCACCAGTCATGACACATCATTTTTATCCTCTTTGAACACCGTTAAAAAGTTAAGTGAGTTGTCAGTTTCTGCAAAAAGAGTTGAGGATATGACCAAGGAGATACTTCTGTCAGGTACTGAGATGCCAGCACATGACAAAATTGTGGGTGCAAAGACAGAAACGTATATTGCCAAACCTGCATGTCCAGGTCCATCTGTGCATGGTAATACCATGCCACTGTGCCAGATAACAGTGAAAATAGGCAATGAAGCCATCATCCGCCGCAGAATCAAAGGGTCTAAGCTCTTTCCTAAAAAGAAAAAGAGGATCAGAGAATTGAAGGAAGTGGAGACCCCAGATCAGTGCCTTCCAATAAAGGGCAACTCGGAGAGTCCCAGGCTTCGCCACAGGACTGATGCTTCCGCTGCCGCAAAGCTCGAGATATATGACGACCCCAACGATGAGCCAGCTGATCAGCTTTGGCGTCCCTACTATTCTTATAAAGCAAAAAAGAAGAGGAAGAAACTGAGATTCAAGCACAGAAAATCCATATACCACAATTATTCTGAAGTGTGTGCAGACAGAATGGTTGCAGGTGAGGCCCACTTGAACAAGCATAATTGGTTGACAGAAGAAAGTATCTCAGCAGGTAGTGCGGAGGTGAAACGGAATCTCAGCAGAAACAGCAGCCCAAGAGCCAATTACAACTGTGACATCTGCAACAGCTCTTTTATCACGGAAACCGGTCTGAAAGCTCATGTTATCGGTTCGCACCCATGTTTCTGTCGGACCTGTGGTAAACAGGGTCCTCCCGGTGAGGTACCTGCAGGAGGCGATTACATTTGCAACAACTGTATGGAAAATGGCTCCTGTTTTGATAATACACCACGAAGTCCAAGCACAGAGAAGAGGTATCGCTGCTCCTTCTGTCCCCAGCGATTTCTCTATCTTGCCACCAAAAAAAGCCATGAGAAAAAACACAAGGAGACATCCGAGGAGGGATATATTTCTGAAAACTTCACATCCTGTTCTGAACGCTCAGTACGCACAAGTGAAGAGGACAAACAACACACCATCAAAAAAGAAGAAAGTGACAATCAAGCCATTGCTGATTCGAAAAGTGACAACTTGGGGTATTTCCCCCTAGAAAAAATAAAGCCTAAAATTGAGGACACAACTGAATTTGCATCATTGACAACATATCAGGACATTTCTTCTCCCAATATTAAACCTCCAGTATCACCTTGCACTGACCCACTGTTTTCTGTGTCACCCTTAAAGATTAAACACAAAATGGCAAACAAAAGAAAAGATGTGCAGCATTCTATGCATCGCAACTCAAAAAAGCAAACCTGTGAGAGAGACCGAGATGATAACAAGGACCACTTTTTGGGGCCAAGAACAAACAATCACGATGATCGTGAGAAATCCTCAAATCACTTTCAGAAAAATGACTCTGAAACTAAAGGGACCATTTCCATACACAAGCAAGACAAATGGATGTGCAAACAGGAGGCATTTTATTAAGAGAGAGAAAACCTGGGACCACAGCGACTAAAGAGCAAATACTGGTTTGATTGTCAAGTGTACAGGTTGTGATGTTGCCTTTCCAGCTTAGTTCAATAAAGTCTTTCTAATGGAGAACAAATGTCGAAGATGATCTAATATGAAAAATTAGCAACATTTCCTTCCTGAACATAGTGATTTTTCACTTTTGTAGAAGATATTTTTCTAATATTCTAGAGCCTCATCACAGACAGTATTTGTCCATCGACTATGCACATGAGGCAGACTCCGTGGCGTAACTAATAAAGAAATGTATGTTCACACTTTTTTTTCCTCACCAGAATTATTGATATAAAAATATATACACTTTCAGAACACAGGTGGAATGTGTTGAAAACTATTTCAAGTTAACAAGCTACAGAGAGCAGCTGCATTTTCATTTTTTTAAGAAAGTTTTTAGGGGAAATTGGGAAACATGACTTTCTAACAATGTCATATTTCTGAGTCTCCATTTGAGTTCACAGGAGATGGAGTTGCACTTTATGGTTATACAAATTTGTTGTTATATAGCAATTTAATCCCACATTTGAAATGAGCAATATTGTTATAAATCTAATTTTTACCATATATGGTATTACTAATATTAGAGTTACTACTTTTGTGTTTACTATGTATAAAACATTTGAAACTATTTAAATAAATGTTACTGATATTCTAAATACTTTCATGCTGTCTGTTTTTAGCCTAGAATGACATTATTACAAGATATAGTACCCGATGTGACGTAAATGATCAAGAGTTGTTGAGGGGAATAGCCAGAAAACACTTAAGAATCAGCAAACACTGGGCCTGATTTCTGTTATGCTGGGTACAGAAAATGCAATTAAATGAAAAGATTAAAATTCTTAAATCGTGTTCCACAGCAAACATTATCAGGCTCCGTTTTCCCATTTCCTTCAGAGGTTGTTACCTTCCATTTTACCCCCAAAGATATCAGTGTTTACATCTGTTCCTTATTTTCTCAATTTTTCTTAATGCACCATTCATTAAGATTACCTATTGAAATACTGATTGGAACAATTTATATGATGTTATTGAGTTGATTCCAGAGTGAACATTGTATTGTCACTTTTTATGAACTACCTAAGAAGTGTAACTGATGACTCTGCTACTTTTAATTCACTTAATGTGACATCAGAGAGGTGATGGTCAAGTGGTTAAAGTGGTGGGCTAATGACCAGAGGATCATCAGTTGAAATCCCTTTCAGGCACGAAAAACACTAAGGGGCACTGGACAAGGTCCTTAATCCCCACGTTGCTCTCAGAAGTTGCCTTACATGGCAGCACCTGTCAGGGTGAATGTGAGGGCCTCATATGTGCCTCACATTCATGTTGGCATCACCATTGAGTGTTTTGACCATGAAAACACAATGTAAATGCAGTCCATTTACCATGTATAATATTTATGTTGTAATTAAAGTATATGCACAAAATCACTTAAAAAGTGCAGTTTAAAAAAAAGGAACTCATGCTGCCCCACTATCAAAATATAGTTCACAAATGTGTTCAGTAGTTCTGTACCCTTAAAGATTTGTAGAACAGAAAGTTGCTATTGTTTTTGAATAATAACTGGCTACAAGTAGATTATATAGTAGGACTTCATACATATTAAGAAATATTAAAAAAAGTAAAAAAAAAAAAAAAAACCAAAGCATTTACACATCTAGCAGCAGCAAGACTGAGGCAGCACATATAAAAAAAATTATACCTGACAGCAAAATGATTATATGCTCTGTGCGATCCGTGAGGAACAATGATGTCAGTTTTCCCACCCCCTAAAAAAAAAAGAAAACCCAGAAAGACATTTCCTATAAAAGTTTGACATATTAATTTTGGAAAACGTACACGCCTGACCCTAATAGTGTAGGGTTTACGTGGTTTTGATTTTACTGAAGCATTCCATCTATTCAGAAGGTATTCACACCTCTTTAATTGTTTCACATAGTCATATTGCAACCTTAAGCTACAACATTCAGTTAATTTTTTATTTCATCATCAAGCAACACAACATGGTCCATAATGACAGTACAAAGAGAATTTCAGAAATAACTGCAAATTTATCATACTACATCAGCAGTTCCCCAACTTTCTAAGTTACACACCCCAGTGTATAGTAGTGTTCAGAATAATAGTAATGCTATGCGACTAAAAAGATTAATCCAGGTTTTGAGTATATTTCTTATTGTTGCATGGGAAACAAGGTACCAGTAAATTCAGTAGATTCTCACAAATCCAACAAGACCAAGCATTCATGATATGCACACTCTTAAGGCTATGAAATTGGGCTATTGGTAAAAAAAAAAGTAGAAAAGGGGGTGTTCACAATAATAGTAGCATCTGCTGTTGACGCTACAAACTCAAAACTGTTATGTTCAAACTGCTTTTTTAGCAATCCTGTGAATCACTAAACTAGTATTTAGTTATATAACCACAGTTTTTCATGATTTCTTCACATCTGCGAGGCATTAATTTTGTTGGTTTGGAACCAAGATTTTGCTCGTTTACTAGTGTGCTTGGGGTCATTGTCTTGTTGAAACACCCATTTCAAGGGCATGTCCTCTTCAGCATAAAGCAACATGTGAGGGAGCTCAGAACTGTTTTTGATCACCCTAACAGGCGAAACCGTGTCTACCGTGCTGCTGTCAATGAGACAGGGGCGCCGTAGCGCAGCCAAATATGCAGTCGACTTCCGCATCACAGCTGCGAGATCCGGCTGGAATATGACTGCGCTCCGCGCCGCCTTCATAAACGGACTGTCGTCGGTCCTGAAGGAGCACCTGGTGGCTAAGGAGGAACCGCGGGATTTGGCTGAGCTTATCGATTTGGTTATACGATTGGACAATCGGTTAGAAGAACGCCGACGGGAGCGAGGCGAAGGGCGTGGTCAGGCACAAGCCGTCCCTCTTCCTCCCGGGTCCGAAAGGGAGCCGTCTTCCCCACGCTCCACAGTCACAGCGCTCCGTGTGGCTACAGCTCCCCCTGCTGACGATGCTAGGGACACGAGCAGGGCCACATTCAGACAGAGGAGGCTGGTCTGCGGGGAGTGCTTTGTCTGCGGCTCGAGTGAGCATCAACAGAGAGACTGCCTCAAACAGTCAAAACACAAATGCCCGCCCTTAGAGACTGGGCTGAGGGGGGGTCAAAACATTCACGTGGGTCATACACATCTTTCAACACGACTCCCAGTTACAATCCTGAGCGGGGATTTAACCCTTCAAGCCCCAGCACTGGTGGACACGGGGTCAGAAGGGAATCTGCTGGATAGCAGATGGGCAAGGGAGGTAGGGCTCCCTCTGGTGGCGCTTTCTTCGCCAGTGAGGGTGCGAGCACTAGATGGCACTCTTCTCCCTTTTATCACACACAAGACACTACCTGTAACCCTGGTGGTGTCTGGGAATCACCGGGAGGAGATTGAGTTTTTTGTAACTCCTTCTACCTCCCGCATGATTTTGGGCTTCCCATGGATGATTAAACACAATCCCCGGATTGATTGGCCATCTGGGGTTGTGGCTCAGTGGAGCGAAACCTGCCACCGGAATTGTTTAGGATCCTCGGTTCCTCCCGGTGTAAATGCTAATGAGGAGGTTAAAGTCCCTTCCAATCTGACGGCGGTGCCGGTTGAGTACCACGATCTTGCTGACGTCTTCAGCAAGGATCTGGCGCTCACCCTTCCCCCGCACCGTCCGTACGATTGTGCCATTGATTTGGTCCCGGGCGTTGAGTTCCCGTCCAGCAGGCTGTACAATCTCTCACGTCCTGAGCGCGAATCAATGGAGACCTACATCCGGGACTCATTAGCTGCCGGGTTGATCCGGAATTCCACCTCCCCGATGGGTGCAGGTTTCTTTTTTGTGGGCAAGAAAGATGGCGGACTCTGTCCATGCATTGATTACAGGGGGCTGAACGACATAATGGTTCGTAATCGATACCCTTTACCCCTGTTGGATTCAGTGTTCACGCCCCTGCATGGAGCCCAAATTTTCACCAAACTGGACCTTAGGAATGCGTACCACCTGGTTCGGATCCGGAAGGGAGACGAATGGAAGACGGCATTCAACACCCCATTAGGTCATTTTGAGTACCTGGTCATGTCGTTCGGCCTCACTAACGCCCCCGCGACGTTCCAAGCATTGGTAAACAACGTCTTGCGGGACTTCCTGCACCGATTCGTCTTCGTATATCTGGATGACATACTCATCTTTTCCCCGGACCCTGAGACTCATGTCCAGCATGTACGTCAGGTCCTGCAGCGGTTGTTGGAGAACCGGCTGTTTGTGAAGGGCGAGAAGGGCAGCTTCCTACGGCCCCAACCAACAAGCCGTAGGAAGCTGCAACAGTTCCTCGGCTTTGCAAATTTCTACAGGAGGTTCTTTAAGGGCTACAGTCAGGTAGTTAGCCCCCTGACAGCCCTGACCTCTCCAAAAGTCCCCTTCACCTGGTCGGATCGGTGCGAAGCCGCGTTCAAGGAGTTGAAACGCCGGTTCTCGTCTGCACCAGTTCTCAGGGATAGGAGCCGTGCTATCCCAGAGCGCAGAGACTGATAAGGTTCTTCACCCGTGTGCCTACTTTTCTCGCAGGTTGACCCCAGCTGAACGGAACTATGACGTCAGCAATCGAGAACTCCTTGCGGTGAAAGAGGCTCTTGAGGAGTGGAGACACCTGTTGGAGGGAGCGTCTGTGCCTTTCACAGTTTTCACTGACCATCGGAACCTGGAGTATATCAGGACCGCCAAGCGGCTGAACCCCAGGCAAGCCCGCTGGTCACTGTTCTTCGGGCGTTTTGACTTCCAAATCACCTACCGCCCCGGGACCAAGAACCAGAGATCGGATGCATTGTCCCGGGTGCATGAAGACGAAGTCAAGACTGAGCTGTCGGATCCACCGGAGCCCATCATTCCGGAGTCCGCTATCGTGGCCACCCTCACCTGGGACGTGGAGAAGACCGTCCGGGAGGCCCTGGCACGGAGCCCGGACCCCGGAACAGGGCCGAAGAACAGACTCTACGTCCCACAAGAGGCAAGAGCTGCTGTCTTGGATTTCTGTCACGGTTCTAAGCTCTCCTGTCATCCGGGGGTGCGAAGGACCGTGGCAGTGGTCCGGCAGCGCTTCTGGTGGGCGTCCCTGGAGGCCGACGTCCGGGAATATATCCAGGCCTGCACCACCTGTGCCAGGGGCAAGGCAGACCATCAGAAGGCACAGGGACTTCTTCAGCCACTTCCTGTGCCTCATCGCCCCTGGTCCCACATCGGTCTGGATTTTGTCACGGGCCTCCCGCCGTCCCAGGGCATGACGACCATCTTCACGATAGTGGACCGGTTCTCCAAGGCGGCCCACTTCGTGGCACTCCCGAAGCTCCCCACGGCCCAGGAGACTGCAGACCTCATGGTCCACCACGTCGTCCGTCTGCATGGGATACCTACCGACATCGTCTCTGATCGTGGTCCCCAGTTCTCCTCACATGTCTGGAGGAGCTTCTGCCGGGAACTGGGGGCCACTGTGAGCCTCTCGTCCGGGTATCACCCGCAGACCAGTGGACAGGCAGAACGGGCCAATCAAGAATTGGAGCAAGCCCTGCGCTGTGTGACGTCCGCACACCCGACGGCCTGGAGTGAACATCTGGCCTGGATCGAATATGCGCATAACAGCCAGGTGTCCTCTGCCACCGGCCTCTCCCCATTTGAGGTGTGTTTGGGGTATCAGCCCCCATTGTTTCCCGTGGTGGAGG
Organism: Thalassophryne amazonica; assembly: GCF_902500255.1. NCBI lineage: Eukaryota > Metazoa > Chordata > Actinopteri > Batrachoidiformes > Batrachoididae > Thalassophryne > Thalassophryne amazonica. The sequence goes on from NC_047106.1 coordinate 81,588,341, forward strand.
GAGAGGTCGGTGTGCCCTCGGTCCAGGCCCACCTGCGGAAGTGCCGTCGGGTGTGGCGCTCCGCCCGTTCTGCCTTGTTGAAGGCCCGGACGAGGGCGAAGACCCATGCAGACCGCCGGCAATCCCCGGCCCCTGCTTACCAGCCCGGGCAGAAGGTGTGGCTTTCCACGAAGGACATCCCCCTCCAGGTGGACTCCCCGAAACTCAAGGACAGGTATATTGGGCCATACAAGATCCTCAAAATCCTCAGTCCTGCCGCAGTGAAGCTCCAACTCCCGGCTTCACTGCGGGTCCACCCGGTCTTTCATGTGTCAAGGATCAAACCTCACCCCTCTGTGCTCCCGGACCGGCGCCGCCTCCTGCCCGGATCATCGACGGGGAGCCGGCTTGGACGGTGCGCCGGCTCCTGGACGTCCGTCGGATGGGCCAGGGGTTCCAGTATTTGGGTGGACTGGGAGGGGTATGGACCCAAAGAACGCTCCTGGGTGAAGAGGAGCTTCATCCTGGATCCGGCCCTCCTGGCCGATTTCTACCGCCGTCACCCGGACAAGCCTGGTTGGGCGCCAGGAGGCGCCCGTTGAGGGGGGGGGGTCCTGTTGTGCGGGCCGCTAGAAGAGGAGGTACTGCTGGCCCACCACCAGAGGGTGCCCTGCCTGAAGTGCGGGCTTCAGGCACGAGACGGCGCTGCCGCCATGGACACAGCTGGGGGTGACAGCTGTCACTCATTATCTCTTGACAGCTGTCACCCATCTACACTACATCATCTCACTCTATAAAGACCGGACGTCATCTCCACCTCGTTGCCGAGATATCATCTACCTGTGAAGGTAATCCTCTGCTGTATCCAAAACTGTGTCATAAGTCTGAACTCTTTTGCAGCCGTTTTCCTGTGGTGTGCCTTATCTGCGGGATTGGCGTTTGGTGTGAACAGCGACGGCTTCGCTTCACACCCAAACCAGATAAGTGGCTTAACAGGAGCTGCACGAGTGTGTGATTAGAGGTGGAGGTGACTTTCCACCTTCTAACTGTTTTTGTTACTGGGTGTGCACACACCCACATCTCACTGTTTGTGCTCCTCGCCAGCAGTACCAGATCCAACAGTCGGGGACGGTGATCACCTGGGAATTCTGGACTTGGCGGCTCCAGTATTCACCAGGTTCTGTGGCGGTGGAAATCGTGTGGTCCCGGCACTTCTCAGGACAGACGTCTTCTATCTTCGAGCCTGCCCACACGTCACCTTGGTGTATTGACTGCTATCAGATTCTGTGATTGTCTGTATAATCGTTGTGCACATTCACAACATTAAATTGTTACCTTTTGGCTCATCTATTGACCGTTCATTTGCGCCCCCTGTTGTGGGTCCGTGTCACTACACTTTCCCCAACAAACAGAGGGACTTTGCGGGGGATTCTTGCAAATAAATTAGCTTCACACAGGCGTCTTCTAACTGTCACAGCACTTACAGGTAACTCCAGACTGTCTTTGATCATCCTGGAGCTGATCAATGGGTGAGCCTTTGCCATTCTGGTTATTCTCCTATCCATTTTGATGGTTGTTTTCCGTTTTCTTCCACGCGTCTGTTTTTTTTTGTCCATTTTAAAGCATTGGAGATCATTGTAGATGAACAGCCTATAATTTTTTGCACCTGCATATAAGTTTTCCCCTCTCCAATCAACTTTTTAATCAAACTACGCTGTTCTTCTGAACAATGTCTTGAACGTCCCATTTTCCTCAGGCTTTCAAAGAGAAAAGCATGTTCAACAGGTGCTGGCTTCATCCTTAAATAGGGGACCTGATTCACACCTGTTTGTTCCACAAAACTGACAGACTCACTGACGCCACACTACTATTATTGTGAACACCCCCTTTTCTACTTTTTTTTTTTACTAATAGCCCAATTTCATAGCCTTAAGAGTGTGCATATCATGAATGCTTGGTCTTGTTGGATTTGTGAGAATCTACTGAATCTACTGGTACCTTGTTTCCCATGTAACAAGAAATATACTCAAAACCTGGATTAATCTTTTTAGTCACACAGCACTACTATTATTCTAAACACTACTGTATATACTAAGTGCACTCCTCCCACATAACAGTAACCTGTGTTCTAGTGTTGTGCAAGGTCACACTTCACAAGAACGAGCTCAAAGTTCAGTTTACACAGATTAAAATGAATAAATTCACATTTGTAGTTCATCATTTCAATTTGTAGCTAGTTTACCGTCAGTTTATTTCATATTTTTCTTAGCGTGCAAATGAGTTTGAGCTTATGTTTTTCAAGTAGAACCATAGGCCAATACATTTATATAACTGTTGTGGATATTTATACACACTTATGTATTATAGACTTGTAGTGGAAGTGCAAAAGAATACAAAGTAATGTGAAGTTAACGCATGGGCATGGATATGTCCATGTGCTCAAGAAGGCAACAAACAACTTGCCCCCCAAAAAAGGATTATGCCCTTCAAACAAAAGCAACAAGTAAGTACACTCATTCACTAATTCATTAGTTTCTACTTTGCAATGAAAATTAGACCATATCAATTCAGCCACATGAAAGTAAACGTCGGCATTGTCACTTCTGTCACAGCTTTAACCAAGATATGAACATTTTGGTTAGCCACAGGCTAAGCTAGCTACCAATACTGACCACTAGAAAGCTGGATAATGTACATCCAAAATGTATATACAGTAACACCACACAAGGCAGTTGCATATTTGGTTAGCAAGCATATGCAATTACTGTATTGCAGTGAATAGAAATTTTAAGGTAATTTATGACATTTATAATAAGTAATTTAAACAGTTTAGATTTAGTTATATATTATTTTTATTTCCACCATTACAGAATTGCTTTTGTGCACCCCATAGCGACAATCCACGCGTACCACAGTTTGGGAAACCCAGAAGTAGGTACTACTCCTCGTGGGTAGGATGACTGTGAGGGCTACAGCAATCTGATATTTGACCCTTGCCCTGATAACTGCCATCTGCCTGGATCATGATCAGACACAAGTTTTATTTTGGGCTCGGTGACAAAGGTTTTGGTTGTTGCTGGTAACATTAACGGTTACAGTAGCGCTACAACATGAAACATGGCATTAAAGTCAACTGGAACTTATCGAAAGTAACAAGTTTTTTGTTATGAAATGAAAATTGCATTAAAGCAACTGACTATATCTGACCATTTAAACAGAATTAAATAGGAATTATTCCCAGGCTTTGGCAATAAACCTCAGAATAATCACATGCATGATGGAAATCAGGAGCCACTTGAAATGAGCTTGCTTGTCAGTTTCCTCCTTTTCCAAAGACTGCATCTGGTGGCACAGCTGCTTGTGTGAAATGTTCTTAAATTCAGTGCAATGAATTTAATAGTTTGAAGATTTTTGCAAGCATTTGTAACACTACTTCAACTCATTTGAAACATTCATGATGAGAAATTAAAAACAAAACTAAACACAAATATATGGTACATATGAATATCTTTAAATTTCCTCTTTTATTCCTTCTATATGGGGTTAGCGTGCTTTTATAACTTTGGCCTACATGTTGCAAGCCAGATGCTCTTTCTCACACTAAACCCTCTGCAGTTTTTAATCAGATTAGGCCCGGGAGCAGTTTGGGTATCATCTCTTGCTCAAGGACACTGTGGCATATAGAAGTAGCCCCATGTCAGTCTACTAACCTTGCAGTTTATGAACAACTTGCTCTATCACATGACCTATTGCTGGCAAATATTTTCTTTATACAAATGCTAATAAACCATGTTACTTTAATTTTTGTTGTTTGATCACCTGAATAGTTCACTGCCTAATTATCTTTCAGTAAATCAAACAAAGGAAGAAAATATTTGAAAAAGCTCCACAATTAAAGATTAATATTAAAGTGGAAAATTGGGAGAATAAATCAAATATAAGAAACAGAATTTAATGAGATTAGATTTGACAGAACTTTACTGATCCCTTGGGAAGACTTCCTCAGGAAAACTGAGGTTCCAGCAGCTTTGTATAGCAGCACACGGGGTAAGAAGCACACAGAGTATCAAAAGTGAAAAAAGAAAAAGTTTTCAAATATAAATACAAATATACAATATGAATACCAGACACACTGATCAATAATGGTTTACTGGCTACTACTGTTCCTCTCCTTCCCATCCTCTGTCTTCCTGTTACCCCTCCTCCCCCTGAGTGAGGAGTTGTACAGAGGGACAAAGGAGTTTTTCAGTCTGTTGGTCCTGCACTTGTGAAGGAGCAGTCTTTGGCTGAAGAGGCTCCTCTGGTTCCTGATGACAGTGTGCAGGGGGTGACTGCCATCGTCCATAATGTCCAGCAGTTTACTTAAAAGAAAAACAGAAGAACTAAACAACAAATTTTAATATGTCCCTATTAACGTTTGTTGTTTAGTTCTTCTAACATGAAGGGACTGTGTATAGCCATAATTCCAAAACAATTAATGCAGTATTTTTGGTAAATCCCTTGAATTAAAGTTGAAGGTCTACACTTCAAGCACATATTGTTTAATTTCAACTTCAATGTGGTGGTGTACAGAGGCAAAATTGCAAAAATTGTTTAATTGGCCAAATACTGTGTAAATGACTATAATTCGACTGCAGAGTGTGATGTTTTGCTTAAAAACAAATTATTAAATAAAGAGGAAAGTTAGCTTGGTAGAGAATTTTCCTAAGAACACGGCACTGAAAATGGTACTTGTAGTGGAGCAGATAAGTATGACTTTTGGCCAGAATTGTTCACTTGGTGATACAAGCAACAGATTTGGCATGAATGTTCATAAATCAGTGTTTGAGGAAAAAGTGCTGGCCACTTGAAAATCCAATATGACAGCCAGGTAGTGGTGGTCAATAAAGAATTACACAGGGGTCAAAATTTAAAAATGCTCCAATCATACTGAAAAGTATTACACACTATTTTTCTGATCATAAATATTCCAAAAAGGCATAATTTGGATTATCTATGACTGAATGTTATGGAGTTATTGGGCAAAAACAGCAAGAATGGTGACAAAGGTCAATTTCAGTTTGTACAGGGGTCAAATGTTGAAGTTGCTCAAATTTTTGAAAAATGTGATGCAAATTATTGGTTAATAGGGTTTTAAAAAGGAATAGTTTGCACCATGTGTCATGCTCAGTTGTCCCGTTACAGGGTAACATATGTCACATGCCGTAAAATCCAATGGACATCGGCATTGTTTGACATTTACTTTGTAAACCAAGCATTCAACACAGTCAAAACTATTCCATTTATTAATGCTTTGGAATGCATGCATGCTAATTGCTTACACCGCCATGATGCCCATCATGTACATATAAACATAAAGCAAAACATTGCAATATCAATCAATACAAGGTATTAGGCAGAGATTTTAAAATACGAGGTCTGTTAGAAGAGTATGGGACCTTTTTATTTTTTTCAAAAACCTGATGGATTTGAATCACATGTGCTTGCATGAGCCAACCTTGAACCTTCGTGCGCATGCGTGGATTTTTTCACGCCTGTCGATTGCATAATTTCCTGGTAAGCAGCCTTTGTGTGAGGTGTGTGTCGTGCGCTCAGCGTTTTTTCCTTCCAAGGAAAAAGACGGAACAACTGGAGCAGCATTGCATCAAATTTTGCCAGAAACTGGGCAACAGTCAGGTGGAAACCATTCGGATTATTCAAACGGCTTTCGGTGACGATCCTATGGGCATCACACAGATTAAGGAGCGATACAACCGGTTTAAAGACGTCCGCACAACGGTGGAGAGCGAGCCACGCTCCGGTCAGCCATCAACATGCTGAAATGACCAGATCATTTCCAAAGTGAACGCTGTGGTGATGCGGGACCGTCGTGACTATCCGAGAAATTGCAGAAGAGGTGGACGTCAGCACTTTTTCAGCAAATTCCACTGTGACTGAAGATTTGGCCATGAAAAGAGTTGCAGTGAAATTCATGCCGTCGGCTTCGGCACGAAGCTGATGGAGCAAAAGCACCACCGTGTTGAAGCCTCACAGGACATGTTGTGACATGCTCACCTCTTCCACAATTTCTCGGATAGTCACACGAGTGAAAAGCCACCGAAAGCCGTCTGAATCTTCCGAATGGTGGAAGAGGTGGGCATCATTTTTCGGATTCCAGCATGTCCTGTGAGACTTCAACACTTCAACCAAAAGCTTATTGCTCAATATGTGCTGGACACACCAATCAGAGCAGTCCTTGGATACGAACACATTACCTACGTTTCAGCTGACAGTAATCTCTGAGTGCTGGACACTGAACAGGTGCATGTAGGCGTTTTAAATCATCCTCTGTGGCAGCACAGCAGGTGGAGATGGAGGAAACGTCACTGATAATCAGGAGTTCAGCTTTGGCTCACCAACCAGGCCAGCTGTCAAGGGCGCAACTACTCTCAAGGCCATTTTAAGAGACTGCCGGGAATGTTAGGTGACTAATTTTAGAAGCTTTGACTGGATAAGAAGTGCAAAAATACAAACTATAGGCTTGTGTAACCTTAAATAAGGTTAGACAATGGCAGTTCCACCTGTTCCCCTGCTGTCATTTAAAAAGAAAATACTGAAGTGCTGCTTAGTCATACTGGCCATTATTCAGGACCACTGAAATGTGCTGGTAGAAGAAGACTTTTTAATAAAAAGGACAATTATTATATTTGAATTATTATACTTTGGACATGCCCAGCTCGCCACAATTTCTCTTATACTCACTTGATTGGTAAGCCACTGAAAGCCATTATTCAGGACCACTGAAATGTGCTGGTAGAAGAAGCCTTTTTAATAAAAAGGACAATTATTATACTTGAATTATTATACTTTGGACATGCCCAGCTCGCCACAATTTCTCTTATACTCACTCGATTGGTAAGCCACTGAAAGCCGAGATAGGCATGGCCCAACTTGTCCTCTGACACTCCAAAACGGAGGTGTTCTTTGTCTCGCTCCATCAGCGGCTCCGTCGTGATGCGCGAAGCCTCCGCGCGGCTTTCCATGACAATATCTCTTGTTAAAAGTGAAATCTGCCAGAAAATGGCTGATGTCCAGCTCTTGTGATAACCAGAGAAATTGCACACGACGGTCCCGGATCGACACAGCCATCCGTTTAGAAATGAAATGGTGGTTTCTGCCTGTGGATTGCGGCTTGGTGCGCGGCGCGCCGTGCGCCATTGTGGGCCGTCCTTAAAGCGGTAGTAACACTCCGTAATCTCTGTGAAGCCCATAAAATTTTCACCGAAAGCCATGTGAATTTTCCGAATGGTTTCCAGCTGCCTGTCTCTAACAGTTTCTGAAAAAATTCTGATGGAACAAAGCCCAAATCATTCCGCCATTTCCTCGCAATGAAAAAACGATGAAAGGGGTGGACCAGGGCTCACTCAAAGCCTGCCCACAGGCGAATGACGCAACCGACAGGCGTGAAAAAACTCACGCATGCGCACGAAGGTTCAAGCTTGGCTGACGTAAAAACATATGAATCAAATCCATATATTCTTTTTAAAAATTGTTTTTTAAACATTTTTTAAAAATTAAAAATGTTTAAAAATTGTGCCAGAATCAACATGCAGATCCACCTTGGATCTGATGTGGTGACCCCTGGTGCAAACAAGGGAGCATCTGAAGGGACTTACTTACTATTTCATATTGTTTTAAAATATCAGTTTTATTATCACTTATATGAAAAAATTATTCCTATTAAACAGGTTATTGGAAGAGTCTCAGACAACATTAAACAGAACATTTACAATATTTCAAACCAGGACTTCCGGTTATGGCCACATACTAGTAAGTCAAGCTTTTCTCCGCTGAAATCCTGGGTAAATCCTGATATATAACACCATAACTTCTCCTGAGAGTGCAGGAAACTTTCAATAGAAGCGAAGATGCCAAAACAAGCAAAGCCAAACGAAGAATCCGGGAAACACAGACACAGGCGAAGCTGAATGGTTTGGGGGCACACAGCATGAAGCATAAAGTTAACAGAAAGGCTAGTGCTAGGCCTGAGGTAAGCGTCAATGCTGACACTCTGGGGCAAAATAACAATGAACTCACCAGGGCTAAAGAAGAAATTCTGTCAGCAATAAGCAGCTTAAAGTCTGAGTTTTCAGTGAGACTGGACGGGGATCCTGGCTGCCGTTGGAGAAACTAAGAAGACCTGGCAGACTGTACTGAAGGAATAGCTCAAGCAGAGATATGATTGTCAACTGTGGAGGATGAGCACGCTGAGTTACAGGGGACAGTTCGCACGTTGAAAGAAAGAAATAAAGTACTGGAGGAGAAAATGATTGACTTGGAGACCAGGTCGCGACTGAACAACCTGGGGTTGGTGGGCCTTTGTTCCAGACCCCTCTTTGTTTTTGGAAGCTTGAATACCAGAGGTGCTGGACATGTCCCCCCTGTGGAGTCCACTAGTAAAGGAGAGCACGCACCGCGTCATGCCGAGGAGAGGCAACGATGCACCACCAAGAACTTTGATTATGAGGTTTGTGAACCACAAGCACAAAATGGCTGTTATTCAGGCAGCAATATCTAAAAAGGACATCCTTTACAAAAACCAACATGTGTGATTCTATAACAACCTCGCAATTGAAGTTCACAAACAATGGAGGCAGTACAACTCAGCTCGCCAGCAGCTTTGAAGCCTGGGACTCAGACAGGCTTCGTCCCTCCAGCTAAACTGATGGAGGGATGAAGCCAATATCCATTTTACCGGTGTTAGATATCATCTGTGCGAAGTCCTTATTTTATGTTAGTTATCAAGTATTTGCTTTTCCTATTTGATTGGAAGTCTCTGGGATCTGGTTAATGTTTAAGCATAGTTAAGTTTCATTTCCATCACATGTCCAAGTTTCAGACACAGGGAGATCTCCCCCTGTTGGTGAGAGTGAGTAACATTAGAAATGTGAGACTAAACCACACCCATTGTAAACACCCACATTGTATAAAAAGGGTTGTATGACCCATTTTCTGGGCCTATCACAAGATGGGCAATTGTCTGTGAGGGTCCCGGTCCAGTTTTCATTGTGACCTTTAATACATCCAAAATGAGGAATACAATGGTTTGGTTCTTGGAAAGGGGCAGTAAATTACATAAAGAACTGGGAGATATTACACCGGCTCCTCTGTGTCGCCGATAAAACTCAATTTGCAACCATAAAATCCAGCATTAACGTTTGCAAATCATCAGACACAACAGGGTTATTCCCTAATTGGGACTTAGTCCAGGAAACCTAGCAAAAAAAAAGGGGTCAACCTCAAACAAATTGCAAAAGAATTTTCTCTATCACCACTACGTGCAGAAAGGCCTCAGAAAAGACATATTAAAAATCCTCTAAAATCTAAGTGGTGGAACGGCTTCAAATCTGTGATTTTTCAAGATGGCCGCCAAAGTAAGCGTTAGGTTAATATACATCAGCATACAGGAATGACTTTGTCATCAAAACTGAAATTTAGAGGGACAATGAACTATATATATATATATATATATATATATATATATATATATATATATATATATATATATATATATATAATGATCTAATAAAATAAGATGGATGAATGGCACAGAAAAAGCCATATTTTATTTCAGCCTTAACTGTATTTTAAAATAATTTAACAAACAATGGCAATGAGAAATATACTGTTTATATACACTTGTACATATATATGAGTACAAAATTAACAAATTCTACAAACAAAAAATACAATGAGTAGTTGAAACACTCAAGGTTTAGAACTAGGATTTTTTACTAAGATAATGTTTAACTGGTTAAACTGTGGTTATTCTATAACTGCAGTATCAGTAACATATTATTATTATCATAGCACTGGCCACATGCTACTGTACAGTAATATACAATGTTTTCCCATAGATCACTCATCAGAAGTGTCAGAATCATTGTCAAATGCTTGGCTTGTGTTCCTGCACACACCATGGCACTGGCCACATGCTGGTGAACATTCCATATCTTGTTTCCTGCAGGCACACCTCCTTGTAGAACACTCTGTTGAACAATTGCACCTCATCACTTCAAGTAGCTCAGATGGGGCAACTTCTCTATCTGAGAGAACAGGCATGCATTGTCCATTCCTCACTTACCAACCCCACTCTTCTAGTTTCATTCTGTTGCCCAACCACTCTTGTACTTGGCAAAATGTCCTCAGGCTATGAAACTGCTGATGTAGGTGGAAGCACCTGGGGGTCTACAAATGCTTTGCTAACAACAACCTTTTTGTGAAAGTTCTTGAATCAAAGTTTGTCCAGAGACTCTCCTGTAGTACCCTTGTACAGGCAGACTAGAGCAGTCTCTCCAGCAGCTATGACCTCCTCTCTTGTGCTCTCTGGATTGTTGAAGACTTCAGCCTGAGCTTTGAGAAGTGCATTGTCTGAAATCTGCTTCACTGATGATCCTTTTCCCAGGCCATAGACAGCAGATGTCGTGTCACAACCAAGGAAGGCATGTGCAAATAGGATGCTCTTGCAAACCTGTGGGCCCACAGCTCTCTTGTGGACTGCAATATTCCAACATCGTGGTGGATGTTTTCCTCCCTGTTTGGGTTCTGGTCTGAAGTACAGGTTAGTTGTTGTGACTTTGGTGTGGTAGCAGAGTAGAGAATTATGGTCACAAGTTAACACATCATACCAGAAAACCTATGACTTAGACACCAAGATCATTTCTGTATGTATCCCACACATGATTGTACACGCGTTTACAAAATAATAGCCACTTTTAGCTTTATGAGTGGCCATTTTAAAAATAAAAGATGGCTGCCACCCTGGATGGATTTTAGTTATTATTAATGGATACCCCATACATGAAAACATAATTATAGACACCAAAATAACTACCATTCATAGTTTTAAAAAGTGATATTCGGCTTATATTGTAATTTGGTGGTAATTTTTTAAAATCTTAAATTTGACACCCTTCCACCACTTGGATTTTAGAGGATTTTTAGTATGTTGTTTCTATGGTCCTTCTGAAGTATTGGTGAAAAAATAAATTCTTTTGCAATTTGTTTGAGGTCAAACCTTATTTTTCCTGGACTAACTCTGCCTCTGTGAAATATGTTGGTATGACATTAACAAAACACATATCTCAGCTGTATTCTGAAAATTACATGCCCATTAATCCACACATAAAAGAGGACCTTGTTAGATGGGTCCCTCTGCCCCTGGATCTGGGTAACAGAATAATGGTGATAAAAACAAATATTTTGCCCAGGTTACTTTCCCTGTTTCAGTCCTTACCCGTTCATATCCCAGATAATCATTTTTGAGAGTGGGACAAGGTGATTTCTTGGTTCACCTGGAATGGCAAAGCACCTAGCGTGAGATACAGAACTCTGCTGCTGCTGAAACACAGTGGAGGGATGGGCTTACCGAAGCTCAAAGACTTGTATTTAGCCGCACCAATAAGGCCACTCATACTCTGGTGTAATCAAGAATATGTTTCAAAACAGAAAGCCTGCTAGAATGTCCACTGACTGCCGAACAATATGATACCAGAGCCAGTGGGTTAGGTCTTCTATAGATATTTGGCCCAGTATAGTAAAACAAGTTAACATTCAGAAAGAAATCAGAATCTTAATGTGGCCAATATATGACCCAGACTTTAAGCCTGCTGTGGAGAGTTCATTCAGTGGGACAGACAAGGTCTCACAGCAGTACTGTGCCTATCGGCCAATAATGGAGAACTTTCAGATTTTAAAACCATTTCAGACAGATGTGGTTTGCCTCAACAAGATTTTTACAGGTACCTCGAACTCCGTCATTATTTTGAAAAAAATGTTAAAACACTCTATCGGGTGTAACACAAATGTTCATCAGGTCTTATGCTGCGTTTACACATAGGTGTAGCGAGATGAAGGTCCCGGGTCCTGATTGAAAAGACGTTCCCGCTAGCTTGGCTAATGGGGAATTCCCCTTTGGCTGACCTGGTAGAGGAACGGTCTTTAGTGTGAGCCCTCTGGGGTTCGATCCCACCGCCGTCTCAGCCACAAAGGTCCTACGGTCACAATTGGCATTGTTGGCAGGATGTGGGTAGTCACAGAACATGCTTAAATGCATCTGACTTTGGGATGAAGTCAAAAATGGTGGGGAGATATGTAGCGGGATGAAGGTCCCGGGTCCTGATTGAAAAGATGTTCCCACTAGCTTGGCTAACGGGGAATTCCCCTTTGGCTGACCTGGTAGAGGAACGGTCTTTAGTGCGAGCCATGTGGGGTTCGATCCCACCGCCGTCCCAGCCACAAAGGTCCTACGGTCACAATTGGCATTGTTGGCAGGATGTGGGTAGTCACAGAACATGCTTAAATGCACCTGACTTTGGGACGAAGTCAAAAATGGTGGGGAGATATGTAGCGGGATGAAGGTCCCGGTGTTGTGAAAGTGTAGTGACACGGACCCACAACAGGGGGCGTAAATGAACGGACAATGAGAGAGTCAAATATGAACACTTTACTGTTGTGAAAAGCACAACCAAACACAGCAGATTACAGAATATGTACAATAGTCAATTAGTAAAGGTGACGTGTGGGCAGGCTCGAGGCTAGAGGACGTCTGTCCTGAGAAGAACCGGAACCACACGATTTCCTCCGCCACCGAACCTGGAGAATACTGGAGCCGCCAAATCCCGAACACCCCAGGTGGCCACTGTCTCCGCGTGTCGGATCTGGTACTGCTGGCAAGGAGCAGAGACAATCAGATGTGGGAATTCCACCTCCACCTCTAACACACACTCGTGCAGTGTCTGAGTAACCACTTATCTGGATATGCAGGCTGAGAAGGTTACCTCCTAAGGTAGACGATATCTTGGCAACGAGGTGGAGATGACGTCCGGTCTTTATGGAGTGGGATGATGAAGTGTAGATGGGTGACAGCTGTCAAGAGATAATGAGTGACAGCTGTCACCCCCGGCTGTGTCTGTGGCGGCAGCGCCCTCTCGTGCCTGAAGCCCGCACTTCAGGCAGGGCGCCCTCTGGTGGTGGGCCAGCAGTACCTCCTCTTCTGGCGGCCCACACAACAGGACCCCCCCCTCAACGGGCGCCTCCTGGCGCCCGACCAGGCTTGTCCGGGTGACGCCGGTCGAAATCGGCCAGGAGGGCCGGGTCCAGGATGAAGCTCCTCTTCACCCAGGAGCGTTCTTCGGGTCCATACCCCTCCCAGTCCACCAAATACTGGAACCCCCGGCCCATCCGACGGACATCCAGGAGCCAGCGCACTGTCCAAGCCGGCTCCCCGTCGATGATCCGGGCAGGAGGCGGTGCCGGTCCGGGAGCACAGAGGGGTGAGGTGTGGTGGGGTTTGATTCTTGACACGTGAAAAACCGGGTGGATCCGCAGTGAAGCTGGGAGTCGGAGCTTCAGGACTGAGGATTTTGAGGATTTCATACGGTCCAATGTACCTGTCCTTGAGCTTTGGAGAGTCCACCTGGAGGGGGATGTCCTTTGTGTATAGCCACACCTCCTGCCCGGGCTGGTAAGCAGGGGCCGGGGACCGCCAGCGGTCTGCATGGGTCTTCGCCCTCATCCGGGCCTTTAACAAGGCAGAACGGGCGGAGCGCCACACCCGACGGCATTTCCGCAGGTGGGCCTGGACCGAGGGCACACCGACCTCTCCCTCCACCACGGGAAACAATGGGGGCTGATACCCCAAACACACCTCAAATGGGGAGAGGCCGGTGGCAGAGGACACCTGGCTGTTATGTGCGTACTCGATCCAGGCCAGATGTTCACTCCAGGCCGTCGGGTGGGCGGACGTCACACAGCGCAGGGCTTGCTCCAATTCCTGATTGGCCCGTTCTGCCTGTCCATTGGTCTGCGGGTGATACCCGGACGAGAGGCTCACAGTGGCCCCCAGTTCCCGGCAGAAGCTCCTCCAGACGTGTGAGGAAAACTGGGGACCACGATCAGAGACGATGTCGGTAGGTATCCCATGCAGACGGACGACGTGGTGGACCAGGAGGTTTGCAGTCTCCTGGGCCGTGGGGAGCTTCGGGAGGGCCACGAAGTGGGCCGCCTTGGAGAATCGGTCCACTATCGTGAAGATGGTTGTCATGCCCTGGAACGGCGGGAGGCCCGTGACAAAATCCAGACCGATGTGGGACCAGGGGCGATGAGGCACAGGAAGTGGCTGAAGAAGTCCCTGTGCCTTCTGGTGGTCTGCCTTGCCCCTGGCACAGGTGGTGCAGGCCTGGATATATTCCCGGACGTCGGTCTCCAGGGACGCCCACCAGAAGCGCTGCCGGACCACTGCCACGGTCCTTCGCACCCCCGGATGAGAGGAGAGCTTAGAACCGTGACAGAAATCCAAGACAGCAGCTCTTGCCTCTGGTGGGACGTAGAGTCTGTTCTTCGGCCCTGTTCCGGGGTCCGGGCTCCGTGCCAGGGCCTCCCGGACGGTCTTCTCCACGTCCCAGGTGAGGGTGGCCACGATAGTGGACTCCGGAATGATGGGCTCCGATGGATCCGACAGCTCAGTCTTGACATCATTTTCATGCACCCGGGACAAGGCATCCGATCTCTGGTTCTTGGTCCCAGGGCGGTAGGTGATCCGGAAGTCAAAACGCCCGAAGAACAGTGACCAGCGGGCTTGCCTGGGGTTCAGCCGCCTGGCGGTCCTGATATACTCCAGGTTCCGATGGTCAGTGAAAACCGTGAACGGCACAGACGCTCCCTCCAACAGGTGTCTCCACTCCTCAAGAGCCTCTTTCACCGCAAGGAGTTCTCGATTGCCGACGTCATAGTTCCGTTCAGCTGGGGTCAACCTGTGGGAAAAATAGGCACACGGGTGAAGGACCTTATCGGTCTCTCCGCTCTGGGATAGCACGGCTCCTATCCCTGAGTCAGAGGCGTCCACTTCGACCACAAACTGGCGGCTAAGGTCGGGCTGCACCAGCACTGGTGCAGTCGAGAACCGTCGTTTCAACTCCTTGAATGCGGCTTTGCACCGATCCGACCAGGTGAAGGGGACTTTAGGAGAGGTCAGGGCTGTCAGGGGGCTAACTACCTGGCTATAGCCCTTTATGAACCTCCTGTAGAAATTTGCAAAGCCGAGGAACTGTTGCAGCTTCCTCCGGCTTGTAGGTTGGGGCCAATCTCTCACCGCCGCAACCTTGTCCGGATCAGGGGCGACGGAGTTAGAGGAGATGATAAACCCCAGGAAGGACAAAGAAGTGCGGTGAAACTCACACTTCTCGCCCTTCACAAACAGCCGGTTCTCCAACAACCGCTGCAGGACCTGACGTACATGCTGGACATGAGTCTCAGGGTCCGGGGAAAAGATGAGAATATCATCCAGATATATGAAGACGAATCGGTGCAGGAAGTCCCGCAAGACATCGTTTACCAAAGCTTGGAACGTTGCGGGGGCGTTAGTGAGGCCGAACGGCATGACCAGGTACTCAAAGTGACCTAACGGGGTGTTAAATGCCATCTTCCATTTGTCTCCCTTCTGGACCCGAACCAGGTGATACGCATTCCGAAGATCCAATTTTGTAAAGATTTTGGCTCCATGCAGGGGGGTGAACACGGAATCCAACAAGGGCAACGGGTATCGATTGCGAACCGTAATCTCATTCAGCCCCCTGTAATCGATGCATGGACGGAGTCCGCCATCTTTCTTGCCCACAAAAAAGAAACCTGCACCCATCGGGGAGGTGGAATTTTGGATCAACCCGGCAGCTAATGAGTCCCGGATGTAGGTCTCCATTGATTCGCGTTCAGGTCGTGAGAGGTTGTACAGCCTGCTGGACGGGAACTCCACGCCTGGTATCAAATCAATGGCACAATCGTACGGACGGTGCGGAGGAAGGGTGAGTGCCAGATCCTTGCTGAAGACGTCAGCAAGATCGTGGTACTCAACCGGCACCGCTGTCAGATTGGGAGGGACTTTGACCTCCTCCTTAGCTTGTAAACCGGGAGGAACCGAGGATCCTAAACACACCCGATGGCAGGTTTCGCTCCACTGAACCACCACCCCAGACGGCCAATCAATCTGGGGATTGTGTTTCAACATCCAAGGGAAGCCCAAAATCATGCGGGAGGTAGAAAGAGTCACAAAAAACTCGATCTCCTCCCGATGATTCCCAGACACTACCAGAGTTACTGGTTGTGTCTTGTGTGTGATTAAAGGGAGAAGGGTGCCATCTAGTGCCCGCACCTGCAATGGTGAAGGAAGCGCCACCAGAGGGAGCCCTGCTTTCCTAGCCCATCTGCTATCCAGCAGATTCCCTTGTGACCCCGTGTCCACCAGTGCTGGGGCTTGAAGGGTTAAATCCCCACTCAGGATTGTAACTGGGAGTCGTGTGGCAATACGTGTGTGTCCCACGTGCGTGTTATGACCCCCCTTTAGCCCAGTCTCTAAAGGCGAGTGTTGTCGTTTTGGCCGTTTGGGGCAGTTTCTCTGTATATGCTCCTTTGAGCTGCAGAAAAAAACACTCCCCGTGGACCAGCCTCCTCATTTTGTCATTTGATCTTATATTGGCCCTGCGCGTCTCCCTAGCAACACCAGCAGGGGGTGCTGTTGCCCCACGGAGCTCTGTGGCTGTGGAGTGTGGGGAGGGCGGAACCTTTTCAGACCCGGAAGGGAGAGGGACGGTGCATGCCCGGCTACGTCCTTCGTCTCGCTCCCGACGGCATTCCTCTAACCGATTAACCGTATAACAAGATCAATAAGTCCATCCAAATCCCGCGGTTCGTCCTTGGCCACCAGGTGCTCCTTCAGGACCGACGACAGTCCGTTTATGAAGGCGGCGCGGAGCGCAGCATTATTCCAGCCGGACCTCGCAGCCGCAATGCGGAAGTCGACTGCATAAGCGGCTGCGCGCCGGCGTCCCTGTCTCATTGACAGCAGCACAGTTGAAGCGGTCTCTCCCCTGTTAGGGTGGTCAAACACGGTTTTGAACTCCCTCACAAACCCAGTGTACGTATGAAGGAGCCGTGAATTTTGCTCCCAAAGCGCCGTAGCCCAAGCGCGTGCCTCTCCTCGAAGCAGATTAATTACATAAGCTACTTTACTAGCATCAGACGCGTACATGACGGGACGTTGTGCAAAGACGAGCGAACACTGCATGAGAAAGTCCGCGCACGTCTCCACACAACCTCCGTACGGCTCTGGGGGGCTTATGTATGCTTCAGGGGATGGTGGGAGGGGTTGTTGAACGACCACTGGAACATTCATATCCTGCACAGGGTCGGCAGGAGGAGGAGCTGCAGCAGCGCCCTGAGCACTCGCTACCACCTGTGCGGAGAGAGCCTCCACCCTGCGGTTCAGGAGGATGTTTTGCTCGGTCATCTGATCCAACCGAGCCGTAAAGGCGGTGAGGATGTGCTGCAACTCACCAATCACGCCTCCTGCAGACGCCTGTGCACCCTGCTCTCCCATTGGCCGTTCAATGGCTGGGTGACGCCCCTCTGAGTCCATGACGCTGGCCGAGATATCCTGTTGTGAAAGTGTAGTGACATGGACCCACAACAGGGGGCGTAAATGAACGGACAATGAAAGAGTCAAATATGAACACTTTACTGTTGTGAAAAGCACAACCAAACACTGCAGATTACAGAATATGTACAATAGTCAATTAGCAAAGGTGACGTGTGGGCAGGCTCGAGGATAAAGGACGTCTGTCCTGAGAAGAACCGGAACCACATGATTTCCTCCGCCACCGAACCTGGAGAATACTGGAGCTGCCAAATCCCGAACACCCCAGGTGGCCACTGTCTCCGCGTGTCGGATCTGGTACTGCTGGCAAGGAGCAGAGACAATCAGATGTGGGTGTGTGAACACCCAGTAACAACAACGGTGGGAATTCCACCTCCACCTCTAACACACACTCGTGCAGTGTCTGGGTAACCACTTATCTGGATATGCAGGCTGAGAAGGTTACCTCCTAAGGTAGACGATATCTCGGCAACGAGGTGGAGATGACGTCCGGTCTTTATGGAGTGGGATGATGAAGTGTAGATGGATGACAGCTGTCAAGAGATAATGAGTGACAGCTGTCACCCCAGGCTGTGTCCGTGGCGGCAGCGCCCTCTCGTGCCTGAAGCCCGCACTTCAGGCAGGGCGCCCTCTGGTGGTGGGCCAGCAGTACCTCCTCTTCTGGCGGCCCACACAACACCGGGGTCCTGATTGAAAAGCCGTTCCCACTAGCTTGGCTAACGGGGAATTCCCCTTTGGTTGACCTGGTGCTATGGTCTGACAAAGCCAATCATGACCTTAGGACCTTTGTGGAAGGGACGGCGGTGGGATTGAACCCCAGATGGCTCGCACTAAAGACCGTTCCTCTACCAGGTCAGCCAAAGGGGAATTCCCCGTTAGCCCCGCTAGCGGGAATGTCTTTTCAATCAGGACCTGGGACCTTCATCCCGCTACATAGGGAAGACGCGTTGTGAATGTCATATTTGTGTCATTCTTGGCACATTCCTGACATTCTTAACGTGACTTAACGCATCTGGATAGGTTTCTTAATAGTGTGTATTGGTGCGTGATATTCGTGATTTTCGTGGAGCATATTTTTGGCTGTCAAAAAATCTTCCACAAATGTCACGCACCACCCTCATTTCACTTCGTGTTGTGGAGGTCGCAACTGAGCGTGTTGAGCTGTCTTGATTAGTGATGATCCTTAATAGAGCGTGACAGCGTTCTTCTTTGACATGCGCACAATTAAACCCTGCTGCACTGCATTCAGCTTCATTGCTGCAGGATGCTGAAGGAGTACAATGATGCCAAGTCGGCTAAAAGTTTCATTCCAGTGTTCCTCAGCGCGCTCCTGCAGGTGTTCCACCTGCTGCATGTGCCTGATGTTTGGGAAAACGAGCGAGACGAGAGGCTCGCTCTGTCTCCTCCTCCTCCTCTCTGCACCACTCCATGGCACAGAGCCCAACGACACATGCAGCCACAAAGTTCTTCTGTGGAGCAAACTGGAGCGATCTGAATTGTTCAGCAGCTGATGGATGAATATGAGGGTGTGTGTGGAGACAATTCGCCTCATTCACAACGTGATAGAACTTAACGATGCGCTGTTATGCACGATGGCGCGCAACAACGCGGAAACTTATTTGTGACTGTGCGTAATGGTTCCTGATAATTCTCCAGCAACATGTGCCATTAATCATAACGCATGGTAACAGGTTGCAGCAGAGGACACCTGACGCCTCTGCCCCGAATCATCACATTCGTGATCAGCGACCAAGAATGTATACTTCGTGGCATTCATGACTTGTCGTCGTTATGTGTAAACGCCAGAGGTGTCAAGTAACGAAGTAACTGTACTTAAGTACACTTTTTAGGTATCTATACTTTACTCCATTACTTATTTTTCTGCCTACTTCTGACTTCTACTCATTACATTTTCACACACTTTCTATTCCTTACATTTTTAAAACAAACCGCCTCGTTACTCTTGGCTTCAGTTTAATGTTTATATATATATATATATATATATATATATATATATATATATATATATATTTCACGTCATGTGCGCCTGTAATCAACTTTTCTGCGGCACGGCTTTGCTTTGAACCGTGAACCAATCGAAGCAGTGGTCCGCAGATTGAAGCAATGCTTCGACCTGTTGCTTCGTTTATTCTTGCTTTCTTTCGCTTAATTTTCCCCCGCTAAAACCCTAAAGAGCATACTTCTGTGAGTATTATTTACCTTTTCTATGTTAAACCGACCTGTTATGGTCTTCTGAATCAGTTGATAGATGTATTTTATAACTTAAAAACGGGAGCGACGCTAACGCGTTAGCATGTCTATGGCATTTTCAATGTTAAAACTTAGCATTAAGCAGTTGCAGCTTTCATCACGTTCGGGTGCATTTATTTTCAAATTGTAATATTTCTTAAATTTATTTTTGTTTATATATTAATAATCTAATGATTATTATATACAATTTTAGAGAAAGAGGCAAAAAGAACCTGAATTGAAACACAACAGAAAATATAAAAGCAACTAACAATGAACATACGGGTGATTCTTTAACTATGGGCACTATTGGCCTTGTAAATGTAATTTCCACCACACCATTGCCTTACAATATAAAGCGCCTTGGGGCAACTGTTTGTTGTGATTTGGCGCTATATACATGTGCTCTGATGTCACTGTTTATCTCCATAGAAACTACCCAAACAATCTTTCATACAAACTGTTTAAAGGGACATTACAGTGTTGTGGTGGAAATTACGGCAATAGTGTGGGACAACTACATTTTGTTTAAAAAAAAAATCACAACAGTTGTATGACATTGAATACCCTAATTATGTTTTGATTATTGTACTGATATTTTATTCAGAGATATTTTAAAACATTAGAAAAAACGTTTTTTTACCATTCATTTTTATCATTGAAGAGCAAAAGTCTGGGTGTGGGACAAGCACAAAACGGCAATATTTGCATATAATGATGCTGAAAAAAGGTGAAAAAGTCATCACAGACTACTAGAACAAATTTCTTAACACACTTTCATTGTAAAGATAACTATAAAAGTGTGAAATTTCCTCTTTTTTCTGTTTTTCATACAATATGATCAAAAGACATAATAAGGGCCTGTAGTCTAAGAATCACCCATACATAAATACATACATACATAAATAAGTTTTTCCTGTGAACACCTAGTGACTCTTACAGCTCCACTTCATCCCTGTCTTATTTAATGACAGTTTGTTTCGGTCAAACCATATTTTCAATTTGTTAATTTCTTCAGTGATTTCCTCCAGAACTATCTGCCAAACTAGAAAACTGCTGCATCCTAGTAAGAGCAGAATACTACTGGAATGAATTTAAATAAGGAAAGTTGTGTTTGTTTGTTTTTTCCTTCACTAAATGGATGCTGCACTCACTGCAGTTTATTGTCTGGAATAGTCCCAGATTGCATTTCAGAGCTTCTAGAATTGAAACATTTTTGTGCAGGTGGTGTAATTTTGGGTTTTGGGTCTTGGGCCACATGTAGAACGAATCAGTTTTTAAATTAAGCTTTCAATTCATATAGTGGCATCTACCTTTTTTTTTTTTTTTTTTTAAAGGTTACTTTATACTTTTATACTTTAAGTAGGTTTTCAAGCACATACTTTTTCACTTTTACTTGAGTAAAGAGGTCAAGTTGATACTTCAACTTTTACCAGAGTGTTTTTAAACTGCAGTATCTATACTTCTACTTAAGTAACAAATGTGTGTACTTTTGACACCACTGGTAAACGCACCTTTACAATACAAAATTCTCCAGAAAGATTATTGTTAGGGTTATACAGGTACACAGTCGAATTAAGAGGCCACTCAACAGATTGTGTAAAGGAAAAATGGGAAAAAGAATTAAGGATTGTAATTACCCCTGAAAAATGGACAAACACAATCAACACACAAATCACAACTACTGCTTCACATACATGGAGGGACTTCTCGTGGAAAAAATGTATCAGATATTTTATAACTCCAAAACAAAAGTCCAAACAGACTGGGACACAACCCAAATGCTGGAGGGGATGTGGCTGTTGTGAAGCAGTACACACGCACACGCACACGCACACACACACACACACACACACACACACACACACACACACACACACACACACACACACACACACACACACACACACACACACACACACACACATATATTTTGGGGATGTTCTATTCTTAAACCCTTCTGGGACAGTGTTCATGTCGACGTCACAGAAGTCCTGTGTTATGATTCTGCATATCGTTTTATTTGGGGGATATGGACCGAAAGGTGATCGATATCTACTAAAAATCTTACAAGGCAATGGCTCTGTGGGGAACCTCCTACTCTCGACCAATGGGTAGCAATACTCACAAACATCCAGTGAATGGAATGCATGACTTTCAGGTTAAGACTCCAAAAGGATGAATAAGATGCTCTTTGGGAAAAATGGGACATGTATCTCACAACAAGAGGTGATTACCTGCTTTGTTTTTGATTTATGGTTTGTAAAAACAATATTCTTTAATTTAATTTTATTTAATTAGCTTATAATGTGCCAAATCACAGCAAAAGCCGTCTCAAGGCGCCTTACATAAAACAAGTCAACATAAAATTGAATAAATAATTAAAAATGAATAAAAAAAAATTCAAATACATAAATAAAAACAGAAGTAAAAGAATAAAACAAATAAAAATAAAAACTATCCATAAGAAAGAGAATAAAAATAGGTTTTGAGTCTTGACTTAAAAATGTCCACGGACTCAGACTGCCACAGGGTGGGTGCATGATACGAAAAGGCTCTTTGACCTGCTGACTTCTTCTTCACCCTGGGAAGACAGAGAAGTCCCGCATCCTGCGACCGCAAAACCCAGGCCAGCACGTAGAGTTCCACCAGATCAGCCAAATAAGATGGCACCAGTCCATGAACAACCTTATAAGTCAATAGCAAAACCTTAAAATCTGCTTTCACAGAGACAGGGAGCCAGTGCAAAGATGCCAAAATGGGTGTGATATGTTCAGACCTTCTGCTACGTGTCAGAAGTCTGGCACGTTCTGGCAGCGTTCTGAACCAGCTGAAGACCCCTAATGCTGGACTGTGGTAACCCTGAAAATAGAACATTACAATAATCTAGTCTAGAAGAAACAAAAGCATGAATCAGGGTCTCAGCATCAGCTATGGACAGGATGGGGCGGATCCTGGCTATATTTCTCAGATGGAAAAAAGCAGTCCTAGTAACATCCCTGATGTGGAGCTCAAAAGACAACGTGGGATCAAAAATTACCCCAAGGTTCCTCATTTTGTCCGTATGATGTATGACACACAAACCCAGGCCGAGTGCCAGCTGGTCAGACTGATGCCGCTGTCTCACTGGACCAAGAACCATCATTTCAGTCTTATCAAAGTTTAAAAGTAGGAAGTTACTAGACATCCAACTTCTCACTGATAGAAGACAGTCCTCCAGGGATTTTATGGGAGTGAGATTTCCCGCAGTTATCGGTATGTACAACTGAGTATCATCAGCATAACAATAAAAGGCAATCCCAAAACTCCGCAGTATACGCCCAAAGGGTGCCACATATACAGGGAGAAAAGCAAGGGGCCTAAAACATTCTTATCTTATTGTTTCCATTACTGTGCTTCCGTGGCTGTTCTCAGCATTGTTTTACACTTGTTATTGTATCTTGTTTAGTTACTATCTATAAAATGTTCTTTGAAAATAAATTTAAAAATAAAGTAAAAAAAGCTAGTGCAGGATTTAGGAGTTTTAATGAACTGAAACGGAATAGATAATTCATAACATCTGTTCATTAGTGTATAATTACCTGCAACAACAAATCAATATATTTTAAGAAGCTTAGAATGAGTTCTTCATATTAATGTGGGGGCAGACCTCCTCGTGAAACATGTCATGTTGCACCGCCATGTGGATACAGTAGCCCAAAGGGGACATACTTCATATGCTTTTTGCAGTGTGGTTAGAAGAAGAGGAATCAGTGGTTGCTCCTGTAAATACTGTCTTCTGGTTGCTAGTGCACCCTAACAAGTTTGAGATCACCAGGTTTTGTGAAATGGAGGCCCATACATATTGCTTATCACAACAACAGAAGGCAAGTGAGCATTAATTCACTCACTCATCTTCAACTGGTTACTCCAATTAAGGGTCACTGGGTGAGCATGTGTTATCAGAAGAACAAAAAAAGCGAAACCCTGAAGAACAAAATCAACTGGCAACACATGCTGCAATCTCACCACTAGATGACGCTATATCCTACACCCTGTAGCTTTAATATAACTGGTCTTGCAACTATTACTTTGTGCATTGGTGTGGTGGCCAAGCCGTTATTGCGTTTATTTCCACAGCATAAAATTCTGGGACTATAATTGAAAAAGGAAAATGCAGGGAGAACTTCCTTACTTTATATATTAGCATAAATAGGAACGTTGTCAGAGTGAGACATGTCTGGGCTTGTTCGGGCAGAAACATGTCAAGTAGGCACATGATTTATGAAGCCTCGTCACTTGTTCTCAATATTTTCAAAGACGCTTCTGAAATAACACGCAGGTGTGAGTTCTTTCACACTGAAAAATTAATATTTCTCTCACAAACAGCACACATGGGGGGGGGGGGGGGGGACGCGTGGGAAAAGCGCGTGTTTTCTGCTCGCACTGCTGTTGCAACATGAGCACAGCCGCCGGGAGGCGCTAGAGCGCCACCATCCCCGCGGTGAAACAGCGCCGGTAGAGGCCGAGACAAGTGATTGAGGAACTGACACACTTCTCTCCCAGTCCACGGCGCTGTGTGTTTGTGTGCGAGGAGGCTGCTGTGACGAAGGCAAGCGGGGCTGGTCTTTTCAATTTTTTTTCTCCCTTTCTGTGCTTGCATTCACAAACGGATATGATAAACTAGCGCTGGATGCGCCGAAGCAGCGACAACTATCAGCTCGGACCATGGCAGAAGAAGACGACGTGAGGATTTTACAGAGCCTGCGGGGTAAAATATGTAAGTGTGCCTCAGTCAGGTCCGGAGAACAACCGAGGGGGGAAGCCAGAGGGGCGCGGCGTGTTATCCGCACCGGAGAGAGAGAGCGAGCGAGCGAGCGAGAGAGAGAGAGAGAGAGAGAGAGCGAGAGGCAGGCGTCCAGTTCTGCTCCACCAACCTAAAGTTAGCTTAGCCTGTTAGCTGCCAGCTTTTTGTGAATGATTTCATTCATCGAGCAGCAATAGCCACCGCTAGCTAAGCCGTGTCAGCTAGAACTACTAAGTGGGTGTTTTTTGTATTTTTTAAACATACCCACTAATAATTTTAAGATACTTAAAATTACCTGAGCTACCATGTAGATTTGAGATGCACCTTAAGCTAACGGCAGTGATAAAGTAACACTGGCTAACTGCTACATACCCTAACTAATTATCACTTCAATATTCTATTATCACACAGTAACCCGACAGTAATAATAACAATTACATTAATATTGGAGACAATGCAAAGTTAAAACCTAGGGTCAAAGTGCAAGGTAGTAGGAAGTGTGGAGTTTAAATGGACAGTCCAGAGCCGTTCAAGTGTATAATATCGCCCACAAATGATCAAGTTCCAAGTGGCTATTGATACCAAACCGTATTGGTTTTTAACATACGCATCCAATAAGAAACTGCGTGTATATCGCGAGATAAAGAAGGCCATCGGCGTTGAAACTGTACAGGAGGCAGTTGACAAATTTGAAGCTCAAAACCTAGGATTAGGGTTGTACACAACCCCTGATGTTGGATAGTGTAAATAACAATAAATAACAATGGGTGCCGTGCTCCCTTTTGTTACTGTTCCATTGTTTTGGTGCCAAAACGTGTTATGATACAGGTTGGTTAATTTGGTACCTGTCTCAAAATCTGAATGTGGAAACTCAAAATAGTGTTCCGTACCAGATCTACCTGGATCTACCCGGACCGCTCAGTAAAAATAAGACTTAATCCTAACCGTAACTCTAGCACTAACCCTGATCAACAGGACTTGAAATGCTTCAAGTATACAAGTGTTTCTTGTACCCCTCTACTTCTCATTCCATACCTGTAGAATTCATGTTTTGGAGTATGTCTTCCAGACACGTTGATAAAGTTTATACCCCCATGGCATTGTTTTTGTTTTCGCTCAATGTGGACATGCGGGACTGAACATTTGGATTTATTTCGTCTCACCGTGAAGTGGAAAGACACTGGTATAATAACCCTGTCTGTCTGTCTGTCCACTGCGATATCTTCAAAACATAAAGAGCAATTTCAAGTTAAACTTGGACCATCCCATCCTCTTGTAACACAGGTCACAGATCTAAGATAAAGGGTATATTAGAAGTCACTGTCTAAAATACATTAATGGCCATGTCTCATGAAATACACAAGATACAGAAACACTGTTTTCTGCATAGATGTCTGTGGCCAGAGGGCTAACAAATGTATTAGGCCAGTAATTCTCAACCCAGTCATCAAGTGCCACCTAACCTAGACATTTTCATTCGCTCCCTGCTCTGCCACAAGCTGATTTGCTCATTACATCCAGCAGAGTTGAAGTATTAGCTGGCGGTGGTGAGGCACTGCAATAATGCCGGAAAGTCTCATTAGCATTGCTTCCGGTTTAGAGGGCTGGATACAAACAAACTCCCACATGACTTTGTGTATGTTCTGTGGTTAATGGCTGGCTTAATTAGTCGCTAAGTAATTCCTTTCAAACTTGATTTATGATGTGTTTTTTTCTTGGTTGCCACCACCAGAGCATCGCAGACACGTGTGTAATGTGTCCCCAGGAATGTATCTACTTATTTTTTACGAGAGACACACAGCTAAAATAGACAGAAAAAAATGATATGTGGAGTGTTATTTTAACAAAATATGGGCAACAAAATCCGGGCAACATAAAATAATAAAGACCATTTAATGGAGTTTTTATGGTTGGACAATAACTCACAGATATGAAAAATGGAGAAAGAATTTTTTTAAATTCATTCAGTGACTGAAAAAAAGTCACATGACTGCTCTCCAGTTACAAGAACTCACTTTCTGCTCTGCGCCTTTTTCAAACACTTCAGCTAAACCCACATGAAGCTCTGTGATCCATAGAAACTGGATTGTAAAAATCCAACTATCATGGTGAGTCTATATATTTTATTATAAGTTTATATGTTATAAAATGTTTGACACAGAAGGTATGCTTTCACAAAGGTGCAGTCGGGTGGACAGCTGCTAACTGAGCCATTTAAAACAAACAAACAAACAAAAATGTATGCGTTTATATATATATATATATATATATATATATATATATATATATATATATATATATAAAGCACAAAGGGTCAGAACATACAAAATCATCAGATTTACAAAGAAACTGTTGCTGCACATTGACGAAAATGAACATTGATCTGACAGTGCAATAAATTTATGAAAACGAGTATGTTAAAAAAATCACATCAGTATTTCTTGAAGTTATTGAGATACAGGCAGCTAAATTTTTGCACATTTTGCAAATTTTGTTAAAATGAGCAATTTTGCCATGTTTAATCCTCTCTCAGTGAATAGACTCCTCAGAATATTTCTTCTTGCAGGAATGCTTCACAGTATTGCAAAATACAATAATTTGGAAGAAAACCTAATCACCAAGCCTTAGGGTAGGCCTGGGCGATTTGGCCTAAAAACAAAATCTCAGATTTTTTCAGAAAAAAATTTGACTTTTGATTTTTTCCGATTTTTTTTCCCCCCTACTTTTTTTTTTTTAAAGAAAACATTCAGTACAAATGACAGAGACAACTCAAAACAAGTTTTGATTTTATTTGATCAAAAACAGGCCATACTAAAATACGAAATGGGCGAAATCGGGACTGATAATCACGAAATGAGGATAAAATGCAACGGAATAGAGCAGAGTAAACCAGACTGACTCCACATAATTACTTTTATTTAATGTCTAGCTTTTGTTTTATGTGAGACGTGCTCAGTACATGTACTGGGGCAGGTGCGCCATCTGGTGTTCGAGAGATGAAACTTTAATTAATGGGTCAGCTCCATTTCATTAAGTTTTACCCCATTTCGTTAATATCAGTCCCCATGTCATCCCATTTATCTAAAACAACTTAATAAAAGTACTTAATTGAATCACATTTGGAGTTAGTCTGCTCCATTTCGCTAAGTTTAACCCCCATTTCATTATTATCAGTCCCCATTTTGCACATTTGCTTAAAAATAATTAAATAAAAGTAATTAATTGAATCATAATTGGTGTCAGCCTGGGTAAATCTGCCCCATTTTGTTACTTTTTACCCCCATTTCATGATTATTAGGCTCCATTTCGCTACATCTGGGCAGATGATTCCACCAGAGTAAGCTGCTTTTTAGTGGGAGTTTGCGCTCTTGTTCCCCTCATAAAGTGTGGCATTTCTCCCATGCAGCTGGATGCCTCTGTTTTAGATGCTGAAATAAGTTTATTGTGCGGCTGCGTTTTGTTGCAATGGGCTTTAGACAAACTTTGCAGCATGCAGTCACTTGTTGTCTGTCACAGCAATCCCAAACCACTAATGAAACTCGCTCTTTATTAGCGGTTAGCCATGTTTGTTATTGTGTGAAGGAAACGGGACAGGGAGGGGGGAGCTACGGAAGGTCCTTGGGGCAAAAAGGTACGCCGCAGCAAGAGGAGAAAAAACTCAAATTTTTATTTTTTAATTGTCCACAACAAAAACTCGAATTAATCGATAAAATCGATATATCACCCAGGCGTACCTTAGGGTAAAGTAGGTGGAAGTAATAACCCTCAATTTTATCCCTACCCCAAATCCTCACCTGCGACTTTAGTGTGGGCTGTGAAAAAATCTGCGGAATTCTGCGGATTTCAACATGGGGGAGGGTTAGTGTTGTACTCTGCCGATGGTTTGTAATTGTGAATCATGATAATCACCGAGTAGGAAAATGGCTATCGCAAAGTGTGTGTGTTTCTTTTTTTTTTCGACATTGTACAAGTTTATTTACGACATGTCGTGAATCGGGACTGGTTGGTTCCTGTGGCAAAGCTGTCATCTCTGTGTCGTTCCGTGTCTGTTTCCGTTCCAGTCCGCTCTTGTTTGTTATGTTCTGTCTTGTGTCTAAATAAAGACATTGTTCTTAAGCTAAAAGTAGCGTGTGGGTCTCGCATACATTTACAGCTATCAGGTTTTTATAAGAAGAATTTTACAGTATCTCGGTATCACGGGGTACATCATACAGAGGGAGGACGGCAAGAAAGACAGTGTAAACAAGTTGGATAAGGATAATACAATCAAGAATCCGTGGAATTGGCACTGGCTTGAATTTAAAGTGGGCAATGAATATCTTCATGAACACATCTGAAAGTGTGCCATCAGGATGTTCCGTATGTTAAGAATATTTCTCCCACTGGAAAATAGACATTGTGCTATTCAAACGGGATTTCACATCAGAATATAAGTGACTTTTTTATTAATGTAGACTTTCTTTCATCGGAAAAAGAGACACTGTGGCTTTTAATGGATTTACAGGAATATACAGTTGTATGCAAAGTTTGTGCACCCCTGATAATTTTCATGATTTTCCTTTATAAATCATTGGTTGTCTGCATCAGAAATTTCAGTTAAATATATCATATAGCAGACGAACACACTGATATTTGAGAAGTGAATTGAAGTTGATAGGATTTACTGAAAGTGTGCAATAATTATTTAAACAAAATTGGGCATATGCATACATTTTATTGATTTGAATACATTTAGCACTAATTATTGAAACACAAAATTGGTTTGGTAAACTCACTGACCTTTGACCTCCTTATCCAGGTGAATCCAATCATGAGAAAGGGTATTTAAGGTCGCCATTTGCAGATGTTTCCCCTCTTTGCATCTCTTCTAATGAGTGGCAACATGGGAGCCTCTAAACAACTCTCAAATGACCTGAAAACAAAGATTGTTCAACATCATGGTTTAGGGGAAGGATACAAAAAGCTATCTCAGATTTCAGCTGTCATTTTCTACTGTGAGGAACATAGTGAGGAAATGTAAGACCGCAGGCACAGTACTAGTTAAAACCCGAAGTGGCAGGCCAAGAAAAATCTCAGATAAGGTGAAACGTGGATGATGAGAACAGTCATAGTCAACCCGCAGACCTGCTCCAAAGACCTACAACATGATCTTGCTGCAGATAGTGTCTCTGTGCATCGTTCAACTATACGGCACACTTTGCACAAAGAAATGCTGTAATGCAGAGGAAGCCTTTTCTGCATACACACCACAAACAGAGTCACTTGAGGTATGCTAAAGCACATTTGGACAAGCCAGCTTCATTTTGGAATAAGGTGCTGTGGACTAATGAAACTAAAACTGAGTTATTTGGACATTACAAGGGGTGGTGTGCATGGCTGGAAAAAGAACATAGCATTCCAAGAAAAACACTTGCTACCTACAGTAAAATTTGGAGGTGGTTCCGTCATGCTGTGTGGTTGTGTGGCCAGTGCAGGTACTGAGAATCTGGTTAAAGTTGAGGGTCACATGGATTCCAGTCAATATCAGCAGATTCTTGAGAACAACGTTCAAGAATCAGTGACAAAGTTGAAGTTGCACCGGGGCTGGATCTTTCAACAAGACAACAACCTTAAACACTGCTCAAAATCTACTAAGGCATTCATGCAGAGGAACAAGTACAATGTTCTGGAATGGCCATCTCAGTCCCCAGACCTGAATATTATTGAAAATCTGTGGTGTGATTGTAAGTGGGCTGTCTATGCTCAGAAACTAACAAACCTGAGTGAACTGGAGATGTTTTGTAAAGAAGAATGGTCCAGAATACCTTCAACCAGAATTCAGACTCTCATTGGAAGCTATAGAAAGTGTTTAGAGGCTGTTATTTCTGCAAAAGGAGGATCTACTAAATATTGATGTATTTTTTTCTGTTGGGGTGCCCAAACTTATGCACCTGCCTAATTTTGTTTAAAGAATTATTGCACACTTTCTATAAGTCCTATAAACTTCATTTCACTCCTCAAATATCACTGTGTTTGTCTGCTGTATGATATATTTAACTGAAATTGATGATCCAAACAACCAATGATAAAGGAAAATCATGAAAATTATCAGGGGTGCCCAAACGTTTGCATACAAATGTATGTGACTTTTAAGTGCCTTTTTTTAACTATAAAGTGTGTTATTGATATTTTACCATGCTTTTCAAAATATTTTACAAGCTTTAGCTGTGGTTTTTGACAGTGGTGGGCACAGCTACCAAAAAGTTAGCTTCGATAACTACTAATCTGTTAACTGAAAAGTTAACTTTTATAACGCTAAACCGATAAACTCTTTAAAAGTTAGCGGAAGTTACAGCTAACCGCTAACTTTCAGAATTGACTTGGCACACTGTCGTCAATTTTTAGCACTGCAGATGCTGCTGAAGAAATTCAATGCAGCACTTATGTCTTTAAACACCCTGTCGGCTGCTGCAAATATGTCTCACTTACCTTTCACAGTGGCAGTGTAGATTAAACGCAAGGCACTTTCACTTATGGTTTCATTTATAAACAGACTAATTCCGGACAGTTTCAAAGTGAAAATATTGCACTTTTAAAGTAATGAAGAAGAAAGAATGAAGTAGGGTTGAGTCTTAAACCAACACAAGTACCAAAAGGCATTATGGGAAATCAGTCTTATCACTCCTCCTCTCAAAATGCATCGAACACTGCCATCTACTGGATGGGAGTGTGAAAAGTGGCCAACATGCTGGGTCACACTTCACAAACAGAATTTTAAGTTTTGCAAATGTTTTTTTTTTGTTTGTTTTTTTACAAATGGAAAAAACAAAGACGTATTTACTTAATACACATTTGTAAAAAACAACACACGAGTTACAAATCGGAAATTTGTGTTTGTGGATCACAAAACAAGTGTGCAAATCAAGGACTATTTGTCGATCACCCTCTGTGAATTTGCAGGTATCAATGAGACAAATTTAACTCCATAAATAAGTGTCTTTTCACTCAAAAAAGTAAAGGCTTGTATGTACACACTGTCGATCATAATGCATTGCAGTAATGCATTATGGGAGTTTGAGGTTTGTTTGTTTTTTATTATTATTGTAGTACATGTTAGTTTAGGGGTGTTGTTAATGTTATAGATTTGTAGTGTTTTTATAGTTCAAGGAATGTAGTTAGTTTGGTGAAGTGTTATGTTGTGACTGAGTGAAAGCGTCGTTGCGATTTACCTCTTCTGCCACTGTGTGAGCTGCTGCATGTTGAAAGTAAATGTTTTTTGTTTTGTTTTGTTTTGTTTTTTTTTTCAGCCGCACCAGCAGCAGCCGGCCCGCTTCCTTCTGCTGGGGGAGGCAGAGGGCTGAATTCCTTACGGCAGCCTGGCTGTTACAAAACACCCAACAGACAGGAATTAATGTTCGGTTTTAGGGTTTACAAATGTTTTTGACCATTTGGTCTTACTCACTATGCCAGCAAAGAAATGTTAGTGGACTGAAAGTTAGCGGAACTAAATTTAGGGAAAGCTAATTAATCCACTAATGGTTTTCAGAATTAGCTGAAAAAATTAATTAGCGGTTAGCGGATTAGTGGAACTGTGCCCATCATTGGTTTTTCAAATGCTTTAAGTCTTTTCAGTCTTCCTGAATTTCATGTAGTTTCATTGTTCTGAGTTGGTGCATAATTTGGTTTGCAATTAAAAGAAAAATCATTCCAGGTCCTATTTCCATGTCATATTCTGTTATTTCAGCATTATCATCAACAGTTCAAATGAAAGGTTGAATGTAGGATCATTTAAAGTGTAGGTGACACCAAAAATGTGCACAATAATCACTAAAAATGATGAAATGTTGATATATTAAATATTCTGACAATAAAATCAATCAATCAATTTTTTTTTATATAGCGCCAAATCACAACAAACAGTTGCCCCAAGGCGCTTTATATTGTAAGGCAAGGCCATACAATAATTATGTAAAACCCCAACGGTCAAAACGACCCCCTGTGAGCAAGCACTTGGCTACAGTGGGAAGGAAAAACTCCCTTTAACAGGAAGAAACCTCCAGCAGAACCAGGCTCAGGGAGGGCAGTCTTCTGCTGGGACTGGTTGGGCTGAGGGAGAGACCAGGAAAAAGACATGCTGTGGAGGGGAGCAGAGATCGATCACTATGATTAAATGCAGAGTGGTGCATACAGAGCAAAAAGAGAAAGAAACAGTGCATCATGGGAAGCCCCCAGCAGTCTACGTCTATAGCAGCATAACTAAGGGATGGTTCAGGGTCACCTGATCCAGCCCTAACTATAAGCTTTAGCAAAAAGGAAAGTTTTAAGCCTAATCTTAAAAGTAGAGAGGGTGTCTGTCTCCCTGATCTGAATTGGAGCTGGTTCCACAGGAGAGGAGCCTGAAAGCTGAAGGCTCTGCCTCCCATTCTACTCTTACAAACCCTAGGAACTACAAGTAAGCCTGCAGTCTGAGAGCGAAGCGCTCTATTGGGGTGATATGGTACTACGAGGTCCCTAAGATAAGATGGGACCTGATTATTCAAACCTTATAAGTAAGAAGAAGAATTTTAAATTCTATTCTAGAATTAACAGGAAGCCATGAAGAGAGGCCAATATGGGTGAGATATGCTCTCTCCTTCTAGTCCCCGTCAGTACTCTAGCTGCAGCATTTTGAAATTAACTGAAGGCTTTTTAGGGAACTTTTAGGACAACCTGATAATAATGAATTACAATAGTCCAGCCTAGAGGAAATAAATGCATGAATTAGTTTTTCAGCATCACTCTGAGACAAGACCTTTCTGATTTTAGAGGATATTGCGTAAATGCAAAAAAGCAGTCCTACATATTTGTTTAATATGCGCTTTGAATGACATATCCTGATCAAAAATGACTCCAAGATTTCCACAGTATTACTAGAGGTCAGGGTAATGCCATCCAGAGTAAGGATCTGGTTAGACACCATGTTTCTAAGATTTGTGGGGCCAAGTACAATAACTTCAGTTTTATCTGAGTTTAAAAGCAGGAAATTAGAGGTCATCCATGTCTTTATGTCTGTAAGACAATCCTGCAGTTTAGCTAATTGGTGTGTGTCCTCTGGCTTCATGGATAGATAACGCTGGGTATCATCTGCATAACAATGAAAAATTTAAGCAATACCGTCTAATAATACTGCCTAAGGGAAGCATGTATAAAGTGAATAAAATTGGTCCTAGCACAGAACCTTGTGGAACTCCATAATTAACTTTAGTCTGTGAAGAAGATTCCCCATTTACATGAACAAATTGTAATCTATTAGACAAATATGATTCAAACCACCGCAGCGCAGTGCCTTTAATACCTATGCATGCTCTAATCTCTGTAATAAAATTTTATGGTCAACAGTATCAAAAGCAGCACTGAGGTCTAACAGAACAAGCACAGAGATGAGTCCACTGTCCGAGGCCATAAGAAGATCATTTGTAACCTTCACTAATGCTGTTTCTGTACTATGATAAAATTCTAAAAACCTGACTGAAACTCTTCAAATAGACCATTCCTCTGCAGATGATCAGTTAGCTGTTTTACAACTACCCTTTCAAGAATTTTTGAGAGAAAAGGGAGGTTGGAGATTGGCCTATAATTAGCTAAGATAGCTGGGTCAAGTGATGGCTTTTTAAGTAATGATTTAATTCCTGCCACCTTAAAAGCCTGTGGTACATAGCCAACTAACAAAGATATATTGATCATATTTAAGATCGAAGCATTAAATAATGGTAGGGCTTCCTTGAGCAGCCTGGTAGGAATGGGGTCTAATAAACATGTTGATGGTTTGGATGAAGTAACTAATGAAAATAACTCAGACAGAACAATCGGAGAGAAAGAGTCTAACCAAATACCGGCATCACTGAAAGCAGCCAAAGATAACGATACGTCTTTGGGATGGTTATGAGTAATTTTTTCTCTAATAGTTAAAATTTGTTAGCAAAGAAAGTCATGAAGTCATTACTAGTTAAAGTTAATGGAATACTCAGCTCAATAGAGCTCTGACTCTTTGTCAGCCTGGCTACAGTGCTGAAAAGAAACCTGGGGTTGTTCTTATTTTCTTCAATTAGTGATGAGTAGAAAGATGTCCTAGCTTTACGGAGGGCTTTTTTATAGAGCAACAGACTCTTTTTCCAGGCTAAGTGAAGATCTTCTAAATTAGTGAGATGCCATTTCCTCTCCAACTTACGGGTTATCTGCTTTAAGCTACGAGTTTGTGAGTTATACCACGGAGTCAGGCACTTCTGATTTAAAGCTCTCTTTTTTAGAGGAGCTACAGCATCCAAAGTTGTCTTCAATGAGGATGTAAAACTATTGACGAGATACTCTATCTCACTTACAGAGTTTAGGTAGCTACTCTGCACTGTGTTGGTATATGGCATTAGAGAACATAAAGAAGGAATCATATCCTTAAACCTAGTTACAGTGCTTTCTGAAAGACTTCTAGTGTAATGAAACTTATTCCCCACTGCTGGGTAGTCCATCAGAGTAATGTAAATGTTATTAAGAAATGATCAGACAGAAGGGAGTTTTCAGGGAATACTGTTAAGTCTTCTATTTCCATACCATAAGTCAGAACAAGATCTAAGATATGATTAAAAGTGGTGGGTGGACTCATTTACTTTTTGAGCAAAGCCAATAGAGTCTAATAATAGATTAAATGCAGTGTTAAGGCTGTCATTCTCAGCATCTGTGTGGATGTTAAAATCGCCCACTATAATTATCTTATCTGAGCTAAGCACTAAGTCAGACAAAAGGTCTGAAAATTCACAGAGAAACTCACAGTAACGACCAGGTGGACGATAGATAATAACAAATAAAACTGGTTTTTGGGACTTCCATTTGGATGGACAAGACTAAGAGTCAAGCTTTCAAATGAATTAAAGCTCTGTCTGGGTTTTTGATTAATTAATAAGCTGGAATGGAAGATTGCTGCTAATCCTCCGCCCCGGCCCGTGCTACGAGCATTCTGACAGTTAGTGTGACTCGGGGGTGTTGACTCATTTAAACTAACATATTCATCCTGCTGTAACCAGGTTTCTGTAAGGCAGAATAAATCAATATGTTGATCAATTATTATATCATTTACCAACAGGGACTTAGAAGAGAGAGACCTAATGTTTAATAGACCACATTTAACTGTTTTAGTCTGTGGTGCAGTTGAAGGTGCTATATTATTTTTTCTTTTGAATTTTATGCTTAAATAGATTTTTGCTGTTATTGGTAGTCTGGGAGCAGGCACCGTCTCTACGGGGATGGGGTAATGAGGGGATGGCAGGGGGAGAGAAGCTGCAGAGAGGTGTGTAAGACTACAACTCTGCTTCCTGGTCCCAACCCTGGATAGTCACGGTTTGGAGGATTTAAGAAAATTGGCCAGATTTCTAGAAATGAGAGCTGCTCCATCCAAAGTGGGATGGATGCCGTCTCTCCTAACAAGACCAGGTTTTCTCCAGAAGCTTTGCCAATTATCTATGAAGCCCACCTCATTTTTTGGACACCACTCAGACAGCCAGCAATTCAAGGAGAACATGCGGCTAAACATGTCACTCCCGGTCTGATTGGGGAGGGGCCCAGAGAAAACTACAGAGTCCGACATTGTTTTTGCAAAGTTACACACCGATTTAATGTTAATTTTAGTGACCTCTGATTGGCGTAACCGGGTGTCATTACTGCCGACGTGAGTTACAATCTTACCAAATTTACGCTTAGCCTTAGCCAGCAGTTTCAAATTTCCTTCAATGTCGCCTGCTCTGGCCCCCGGAAGACAGTTGACTATGGTTGCTGGTGTCGCAAACTTCACATTTCGCAAAACAGAGTCGCCAATAACCAGAGTTTGATCCTCAGCGGGTGTGTCGCCGAGTGGGGAAAAACGGTTAAAAATGTGAACGGGTTGGCGGTGTACACGGGGCTTCTGTTTAGGGCTACGCTTCCTCCTCACAGTCACCCAATCAGCCTGCTTTCCCGGCTGCTCGGGATCTGCCAGGGGGTAACTAACGGCGGCTAAGCTACCTTGGTCCGCACCGACTACAGGGGCCTGGCTAGCTGTAGAATTTTCCACGGTGTGGAGCCGAGTCTCCAATTCGCCCAGCCTGGCCTCCAAAGCTACGAATAAGCTACACTTATTACAAGTACCGTTACTGCTAAAGGAGGCCGAGGAATAACTAAACATTTCACACCCAGAGCAGAAAGTGCAGGAGAGACAGGAGAAGCCGCCATGCTAAATCGGCTAAGAGCTAGTAGCTACGCTAAGCTAGCGGATTCCTAAAAACACGCAAAGTGAATAATGTGTAAATAATTTAGAGGTGATTCAGCAGAGGGAGTGCTTTAGTTAAGGCATGTAAAGATTACACTGTGAAACAAATCGTAATCTAGATAACTAGATCAATCTAACTGCGCAGATTAAACAGCTAACAGATACAGAAAAACACCGCTGTGCTCCGGAACAGGAAGTGATACAATACCGCAGTGAGAGCCAACCACCAGTAGAGCCAATCCCCATCACGGATTGAAGTTACTCCTGTACCAGAGTTGTATATTCGTAATTCAATAAAAGTCGATGATAAGTGCGCATGTGAAGGATAAACAACATCTGTCTGAAGCCTGCACTCTATTTCAGCTCTCTGCTGTGGCCCTATTGTTGCTACGTCATCACGAGAATGGGACCTGCTGATTCAGGCCCAAATCAATTGTAAACACGGCAGAGGTCGAGCTGTTTTCAGATGATTTTTTATTTTTTTTTATTTTTATTTTTTTGTGTGTATGTGTGGAGCTGCTTTTTTAAGTCCAGTCTGAAGGTGTTTTTGAAGAAGCTGTGGGGAAACAGCCTTATGGTTTTGAGCCTTATTTAGATGACAATGAGGGAGACTAAGCCTTGGAGGAAAACCTTCAGTCTGCCAACAGTGACTATATTGGGAGAGTTCATAACACAGAATGGTGATTATAAAAATAAATAAATAAATAATGCAGGCGATTTTGGCATGCAGGTGGAGATGACAAACTTTTTTTTGCCAGCTCTTTGGTCGTAATCAACTGATTAAAAAAAAGTTTTACTAGTTTTTCTGTGACATCAGAAAAACAGTGATGAGATAGTGTGGATTTTTTATTTATCATTGTTTTTTTCCTGAGAACCGTACATACATTTCAAATCTGAAAAATGTCATGAGGGACTGAAAATATCGGCTTTTTTAAAAATAAATATTGTTTTCTTCTTGAATACAGTTACTGTACTGTACATTTGTAGCATAATACGTTATTATTAAATATTAACACCATTCACACAAGGAGTAAATAATATAGTTTTACTGGTCTGTTTCAGTGAGATCATCTTTAGTCTGATGAAAATGTCTGAAAATAGTTTAATTCCTTGTTGTGGCTGAAGAAAAGTCCATGATGGGTCGAGTCTCTGCTGTACCGAACCGGGAGCGGCACGGTCAGCCACATTTGTAATCCATCAATTGTGTCTGTGGCTGATGGATCAAGTCTCTGCTGCGAGTGGATCCTCTTGTTCCACAACGTGCCGCTTTGCGCTGCAAGTTAAAAGACTTCCAGTCCCTTATCTGCTCATAACGTCTCAGTCTGCACATGACGAAATTATCCCATGATCCACAAAACAATAAAATGATGTGTAAATACTCAGTTTTACCTCCGTGTCGAGTGGAGAAGCTGCAGACACCATGCATGTGCGCTCGTCAATATAAGTGTTCCACCTGCCAATCAGAAGGATTCCGCCGGGGAGAGTGAACCGTTCTGATACCGAAAACATTGTGCAGCTCCAACCCGAACCACTTGGTGGAAACGGGGCTGTCAGGAGTCCTGTAAAATCCATAAATTAATGGGATTATGATGATAATGGATCCGGCGCTGATATCACTTCCTCCTTCTTCAGTGTCAGGGCTTGCCAGGAAGTTCCTGGTTTTTAGTGGCGTGCAGTTCAAAATCCAAATATTCAAACTGTTGTTTAGTTTTAGGCCCAATCTCAATTCTCTTTTGTTCCCCTTGGTCCTGGCCCTGGCCCTACCCCTACCCCTACGCCTACTCCTTTTAAAACAACGGGTAGGACAAAGGGGTATGCCTCTAGCCCTGTGAATTGAGACACCCCTTCGCCTTAGGGGGAAAAAAAAACTGCCCGTCTCATGAGTTTGATGTCATCATGTTGCATTGCTTAAAGTGCCGTCTTCACTGTTTGTCAAAATGGCAGCCGAAGCGCAACTTGTTGCAGTAGCTTGTTTACTCTTTTTATTTTCTGGCCTTTCTGTGTCAGTGCAAAGAAATAGGAGTCGCAGGTTTCTTTGACACATCGCAATCATGTTGGAGAAATTTGTGGTATCAATAATTAATTTAATTAATTAGTAATTAATAATGATACTAATAATCAATAGTATTTATAATTAATTAATTCATTAGTAATTAATTAATGTTAATACTACTAATAATTAATCAATGATAGTAATAATATTGTTAACTGATTAATAATTGATTGATTTGTAATTAATTAATTAATTAATTAGTAATTAAAGGAAATAAACACTTGAAATATATCAGTCTGTGTGGAATGAATGTATACATTATACAAGTTTCACTTTTTGAATGGAATTGCTGAAATAAACTTTTTCATGATATTCTAATTATATGACCAGCACCTGTATGTATGTTACGGGCTGCATCTAGTTCTGTTAACCTTATATTTCTTTTCATATTCTCCCATTTTTTGCATCCAGCCCTATTTCCTTAGAGATTTCCTTGACAAATAATAGCAGTCTATTAGGACGTCAGGTTATGTGTTACACATATACATGTGTGTGTATATATTTTCCAACTTACTCCCATTGGTGAAACTTTTCTGCCCGAAAGCTTATTAGGAGATGAGTGTGCTCAGGGCTCCCTGTTTGTTTACAAAATACACCACGTCTTACAGACCTTGAAATCCAATAGCAGGTTGCTATTATACAAAGATTTATGAACATACAAATTAACGTGCTTATCCTTTATCATGATTTCCTCCATTGTGAGAAATAAAAGTGTCTTATCGTAGCGTTTGTGTGTATATGCATTATAACGCCTCAGCACACAAGTGAAGTTACGATATTCTTCAGAACAACAATATACGCAACAAGCATCCAGCAGCATACACATTGCTATCATAGGCAATTGCCTGTAAAGTTTTTTTGGCAAGTTATAATTTTCTAAACAGTGTAGTTTCTAATGAAAGCCACTTACATTTTTGTAACGCTTTCGGCGCCATGTTTGTTTCTTTGGAGACAGCGGTAAGCTCCTCCTACCCCTCTAAATGGAGTGTGCATCCAGATTCACTCTGTTTGAAGGGGTTTGTAGCCCTCCGCCTCGCTCCAAAAGGGAATTGAGACACCCCTCTGGCTCTCATGCTTGCGCAAATGGAGGGTAAGGGGTAAGGGGAAGGGCCAAGGGGTAGAATTGAGATTCAGCTTATGGGCCTTTCACACTGAACGATCAGAGGCGTCAAGAATCGGTCCTAAAAAGCATTATTTTCAATGAGACGTGTTGCTTTTTTTTAGGCGCCAGAAGCGTTGCGTCAAAAGCCGAGCTAAAGCGATGCTTCTGACGGGAGCGCGCATTGCTGCTTGTCGACAGGCTGACGTGGTCAAAGTTCAACCCAGATAATTTCTTTAACATAAGGAACCTTGGACATTTATTTTTAGACAAATAAAATAACATGGAAACTTGTACATTTTTTAAAGTCTGGTAGATTATTTATATCTCATTTCAACCAGAAAAACAGACACTGTAAATAAATACAGATGGTTATTATAAATGCAACAGGAAATCATTTAACAATGACTGCAGTGTGATTGTAAAGTAGGATTTCTGTGACATAAACCTCATGATGATTTTTTTTTTATAGTCATTTCAACTTGTAATTGCATCAAAATATGTAATTGCCTTTAATGCTGTTATCAGGACAGAGTCATTTCTAAAATATGAATTTGAGCGCTACCTGTGCAAATGTCTTTTGACTTTGAGTCGTGGACATTTTTAATGATCCGTTCATTTATTGTTAAAATATAAAATTAAACAGCTTTTTAAAAAATAATAAAATAGTTGCTGGTGGAAGAGCCTTTTATTTAGAAGCAGGTGATGTTATGCTGAATTCTCGGGACCAGGTAAAGGTCTCTTCTGCAGCTTTGTGGTGTTGCTGAAGACACTTTTCTCCTATTTTGGAGAGCAGAGATGTTTTTCGACTGGACTTCATGGTGTCAGCTCATCAGTGGAAGTTTTTGAAGTGCATCTGTATTTAGGTTGTCTGCACAGCAAATGTTCCTGATTGGGACAAATGAAAATATTTCTTAAAATATAAAGAAACACTAAACAGTTTACATATATATAAAAAAGAAGAAGAAGAAAAAAAACAGAAAAAAGATAGGAAAAAAAAAAACGCCAGAAAAAAAGTTATTTAAAGTTGAGCTTTGTAGTCTCTGAAAAAAGCTGTAGCTTATTTGGTAAAATAAAAAGACTGAACCATTTACAAATTAAAGCGTTCACTCAGATCAACTGTGCTAAAAGGCTAAGCTAACGTTAGTCGATCATTAAACCTTCACAGGAGTGCAGTAAACGTCATGTTTTACTTTTATATTATTCTCGCCTCGATAAAGCTGCAGAACTAAACTCCGTTGGGCAAACTGGGACTTCGCTATATCCAAAAAGTGGAGATTTCGGACTGAGTGAGTTTGCTCCATCCCGCCGGCTACCTGCCTCGGTCTGCCCAGGGATGATGGCTGAAGGCCGGCTTCTCCGTGCGGGTCGGCCTGCTTTCGCGGTTCGATCAATATCCCACCAAGTCGTCAGTCCTCCCTCGGTTGGCGTCACTCTGAAAAGTAGCTGAAAAAAGCTTCTCCCAGCAGGGTGATGGAAGAATCATTTTACTGCTGTTTTTAAAGCTTTTTTTTTTGTGGTTCAGGCGATGCAGATTCAAGATGGCGATCACTGAACTTTTTTCAGGTTGTGGTAACAGCCAGAGTGTGACGTAGCCGCAATCTCCGCCCCCTTGCCGCTTCCGAAGTGAAGCGTCCTCCGATGTGAAAGACCCATTAGTCTTAAATACTCAAAAAAAAAAAAAAAAAAAAAATTACATATCGTGTCACCTACACTTTAAATATGCCCTTCTTTTAACCCCCAGCTCCAGAAACCCCTGCAAATTTTCCTTGGCTTTTACTATTTTCATTTCACAGCCATTCCTCTGGGGTGCAGAGGTATTTTCTAGATTTTACTTTACTTTATGTAATTCCATTTTTAAGTTGTTTTTTTTTGTATAAAGCACGTGTGTTGTATATATCAGACAAAATGCAAATTTTCATTAAAGGAGACCTGCATTGAAAAAAATGCAGTCAGATTTTTTGAACAAAAAATGACTTACATTTACAGATGAGATCCTTCTGAATGAAGTAAAGTAAATCTTCAAGCCCAGATCTGTCATTCAATGGAGAAATCTTCATTTGAAAATGACAAATTTACAGCTAACATTTAGCCCTCCGCAAATTGTCCCTCTCATCATGGACGCTGCTGAGACGTCACGGATAAGACCCTCTCCCAGCATGCATTGCGCCAATTGTAATTTGTGGATTTACGTCAGTTTGCATCTGCACCTTTTTCTTGTCTTATACGGAAGGATCTACTTTTTTTAAAACTTCATATTGTCTTGCGGCACGTTTGGTGAGTACACATTTCTTTTATTTGTGCTTGAAAATTATTTTGGGGGACTTTTTCATACGCCCGTTTGATTGAGTGGTGTCGCAATGAAAATCTACTGTCTTTAGCCTCCGGTACCATCGCGGGATATGGAGGCGAGACCCGCAAAGAATCCCAGTCATTAAAAATATATAAACCTCTCTCAGCGTCCATGGAGCTCTGGGGCTCCAATTGCCGAGACGTGCGGTGCTGTGGATTTTGCCGCAAGAAGTCTGTCCTTGCAGCAACAGGTGTACCGGCTGATTCGCATTAAAACAGCGAGCGTAATCTCAGTACTTGTGCCAAGTGTGCTGCAGCTCCATTCAGTAGACAGAGAGGTGATGCCGGTGTTGTGCGCTGAATCTGACACAACACCGGCTGCAAAGCAGACATGGGCGGTGTGAGTGGCAAGCGTCGGCGGTTAATGAGCTCGTTAACGAGCCCGCAGACTTAATAAGCGCAGCGGAGGCAGAGAGCGGGAGAGGAAGAACAGCGCCCGCTGTCGATGTCGTTGCTGATCTGAGCACACAGATCTGTATCTCACATTCATTGCAGCTTACTTTTGGATGTTGAAACCAGGACGTGTATAAGTAACATTACTAACAGATAAAATCAGTTTCAATGCGGGATCGGACTGAAGGCGGGAGCGCGTCGTCTTGTCCCTGACGTCATGGAAATGATACGGCTGTACAAACTTTTCACAGAGGGCTAAATTTTAGCTGCAAATTTGTCATTTTTAAACGAAGATTTCTCCGCTGAATTACAAATTTGGGCTTACAGATTTACTGCATTCACAAGGGTCTTATAAATACATATCAGCTATTTCTTTCTGAAATCTGACCACATTTATTTCAATG
This sequence comes from Thalassophryne amazonica, assembly GCF_902500255.1. Classification (NCBI taxonomy): domain Eukaryota; kingdom Metazoa; phylum Chordata; class Actinopteri; order Batrachoidiformes; family Batrachoididae; genus Thalassophryne; species Thalassophryne amazonica. The sequence goes on from NC_047106.1 coordinate 81,631,374, forward strand.
CAGATCTACTTTAAATTCAGAAAATATCAGTTATTTTAATTGTCTGTATCTCAGTAACCAGAAGAGATACAGATGTATTTTTTGTAATGCGAATATTTGTGATAGTAAATCCTTGCATCCCTAAGATGAAAACCATTGTAAATTATTGTTCAGCAACACCCCCTCAGTGAATTCATATGTTCTGACACCCAAACTGAATACGCACTATAAAACACTCAGAGAAGATCACAGTTTAGAATAGAAGTCATTAGCAGCTTGCAGGGCTGGTTAAAAATAAAAAAACAAAACTGTTTTCTAAAAAGTCCTGATTAAAAAAAAAAAATTTTAAATAGACTTTTTATTGATTTAAATTACCTTTTAATAACAGTGATTTAAATCAGTTGATTGTAATCATATCAGCCCTCACAGCTTGCTGTAAATACAAACGCATGCGACTGCTGAGTGTACACATTTAATCTCTGCGTTGTGTATGTCTTTCTCTCCCTCCGTTGCTCCACTCGGGATGTAAACTCTCACAGTCTCTGGCATGGGAGGCAGGCACTCTGACCAGATGGCCAAAACCCATGGGCTCTGGTGTCTGTGGCCAGTAGGTGTGTCGGAAAAAATCGATTCACGTCCGAATCGCGATTCTTATTTATTATGATTCTGAATCGATCCAAAATATCAAGAATCGATTTGTTTAAAAGCATTTTTTAAACATAATCTTGCTTACTCACTGCGTGTACTGTTTGTCAGGCAACGGCTTCCATACTACAGCGTCCCCGCGAAGGGGGTGGGTGGTCCGGCGTGCTTCAAACACTCATGAGCTGCAGAGTTCAGTGGCTGTAGCTTAGCATGGCGGACAAAGAGCTAATTCAGCCAGCACCGTCTTTGCTGAAGGCAAATGTTTGGGCGCATTTTGGATTTTATTATTTGCTGCGTAAGAAGGAGCTTGACATGACTTATGTAGTGTGCAGAATCTGCAAAATGAAAGTCAAGTACTTCGGAAACACTTCAAATCCGCAAGCCCACATGCTACGCTATCACCCGGAGCTAAAAGAGGGGAGCAGCGGTCTCTGCCGACTACTGACCAGCGCTTCGCTAAACTGCCAGCCACCTCCGAACGAGCAAAGCAGATAAGTAAATTTACATCTAGAATCACTTGATTAACCTTGTAAAGCTGCATTTTCTTAAACATAAACATTTTTTAAGTACTATAACTATTTCTCAGAGCTCTTTGAATCGAAAATCGATTCTGAATCGAATTGTCACCCCAAGAATCGGAATCGAATTGAATCGTGAGTTGTTGTATGATTCACATCCCTAGTGGCCAGAGTGTCTTTTGGTATTGGGGAGTGAGGGTTACTGACTACCATGCACAGCGACTCCTGCTGGCCTCCGTCACACACGTGTCCTCGACGTGACATGGTCGTGACGCTTGTAGTGTGTTCCAGGGATCTCACACATACACACACGTAGGGATGGGTATTGGGAACCATTTCCTTTCGGGTATCATTAAGAAATGATTCGATCCACCGACATTTTTATTTTATTTATTTTATTTAACCTTTATTTTACCAGGGAAGTCCCATTGAGATTCAAAACCTCTTTTTCAAGGGAGCCCTGGCCAAGCTGCAGCAATAAAAATACAGTTACAGTATAAAATAAATTAATAAATTAATTAATTAAAACAAGTACATGTGAAGGAGGCTGTTTCAAGTGCTCTCAGTCTGGCTTTAAAGTAATTTAATGTGATCCAGTTCTGTAAGTTTCCAGTCCTTTTGCAAAGTGTTCATGAAGAAGGGGCAGAGAAGGTGAAGGACCTTTTCCAGTTTCAGTGTGGACATAAGGAACAGAGAGTATCAAATGTTCGTTGGAACGCAAACCATAAGAATCAACACTTCTCTGTGTGATTAAGTTACAGATGTACGAGGGCAGTAATCCAAGCATGGCCTTATAAATAAAAGTATACCAGTGGATCAACCTCCTGGTGGACAAAGAAGGCCATCGCACTCGAGAATACAGTTCACAATGATGAGTCAGGGTCCTACAGTTCGTAATGAACCTCAAGGAAGCATGATATACAGAGTCAATCTTTCTCAGGCACTGAGCTGAAGCATTCATATATAACAGGTCTCCATAATCTAAAATAGATAAAAAAGTTTGCAGTAACAAGGCACTTCTAACCTCAAAAGAAAAACATTTATTTCGAAAGAAAAATCCCAGTTTCAATTTGGTTCTTCACAAGATTCTCGATGTGGGGTTTGAAGGTAAGAGTGTCGTCAAGCAAGATTAATAACCATTAATAACCTTTTTGCTTAACGATTCCCTTATCGGTCCTTCAAAGTGGCCGTTGTTTTTGGGGGTGATTGTCAGGAAAATGATAATTTCTCTACAGACCTGCATTGGGTCTGTAATCAACCATTTCTGCAGCGCGGCTTTGCTTTGAACCTTGAACCAATCAAAGCAGTGATTCGCAGATTGAAGCAGTGCTTCGATCCGCTGCTTTGTTGATTCATTGTTTTATTCGCGTTATCTTAATTTTTCCCTGCTAAACCTAAAGAGCATATGTCTGTGAGTAATATTTGCCTTTTTATGTTAAACCAACCTGTTATGGTCTTCTGAAACAGTTGATAGATGTATTTTATAACTTAAAATGGGACCGATGCTAACACATTAGCATGTCTATGGCATTTTCAATGTTAAAGTTAGCATTAAGCCTTTCTCATCTCAGCACGTTTGTGTGCATTTGTTTTCTGTATAATTAATGGCCTCAGCGTTCGTTGTAAAGAGTCGAATTGTAATTTTTTAATTTATTTTTACCTCCGCCAAGGAGGTTATGTTTTCGGTCGTGTTTGTTTGTTTGTTGTCAGCAGGATCACTCAAAAGCTTTGAATGGATTTTGATGAAATTTTGTGGAGTGGTTGGAAATGACAAGAGGAACAAGTGATTCAATTTAGTGGTGATCGGATCACGATCCGGATCCCGATGCTAACGCGTTAGCATGTCTATGGCATTTTCAATGTTAAAGTTAGCATTAGCAGTTGCAGCTGTCATCACGTTTGGGTGCATTTGTTTTCAAATTGTAATATTTCTTAAATTTATTTTGTTTATATATTAATAATCTAATGATATTATATACAATTTTGGAGAAAGAGACAAATGGCCTTGTTTAGAGAAGGGTTTCATAAATGTTAAAAATTCATATATTTGCAGTTTAGTTGAAAATTGATTGATAAATTGATTTTTGTCTCTTATTTGTTTTTGTCTATAAGCACATGCAATATCAATATCAGTGCTCAGATGACAGTAGCTTCTAGGAAAGGTGCAAGTTGCAATAAACTGTGATGCCAAGCGCTAAGGATACATGCTATCCAGTCACAGCAGATGAAACTTTTTTACTACTGAGCAAACATCATTGTTAGACTTTTTTAGGTTCAATGATTCCACGGCGTGTAGATGTTATGGCGTCAGTGACCCCATGGCCTTGGCGGAGGTTTGCACTCTCTGAGTGCTTCTAGTTATTCATATATTAATAATAATAGCAACAAGAACAAGAAGAACAACAATAATAGTAATAATAATTCATAATAACTTATAATGCTACAATACAATTTTAGAGAAAGAGACAAAAAGAAGCTGATGAATAAAACACAACAGAAAAGATAAAACCAACTAACAATGAACATACATAAATAAATAAGTAAATAAGTATAGAAATAAATAAGTGTTTCCTGTGAACACCTAGTGACTCTTACACCTCCACTTCATCCCTGTTTTATTTAAGTTTAATGACAGTTTGTTTCGGTCAAACCATATTTTCAATTTGTTAATTTCTTCAGTGATTTCCTCCAGAACTATCTGCCAAGCTAGAAAACTGCTGCATCCTCGTAAGAGCAGAATACTACTGGAATGAATTTGAATAAGGAAAGTTGGGTTTTTCCTCACCAAAATGGAGCTGCACTCACTGCAGTTCATTGTCTGGAATAGTCCCAGATTGAATATCTGAGCTTCTAGAATTCAAACGTTTCGTGCGGGTGGTGTTGGGGGTAATTTTGGGTTACAGCTTTTTTTTGTTTTCACCACTTTCATCCCTGATTGGCAATCGTGAGTCACTTTTGTGCGGATAAAGTTACTAACTGGGACTCCGTCTGTTGCGAGAAAGAAACGAGAATAGTCCTCTGTTCTGTTCACCACAGCTCCAAACGCTGTGCGGCTCTCTGCTGAGTTAAGTTAGAACGATAGAGTCCAGTCAGAATAATAAATCAAAGCAAAACACTGTTTAAATCAATGACACCTTTATCAAATGTTTGTAATAGAAACAAACTGCAATCGATCAAAACATTTTTTCCTCCCAAAACCAGATGTCCTGCGCTGATGGCAGCAGCCAGCTGAGCTCAGTCTCAGAGGTTTGGAGTGACATTCATGCCAAAATTGTCTGAAAGGAATGCTTTTGACAAACACTACAGATATTATTTATTTTTATTATGTCCAGAGATCAAGGATACAGTGACCAATTTAAAATGTTGTGACATAGAAAACCTGTAAAGCCTACTTTTAGTACACAGAAAATTCACAAGAGGTATCGATAAGGGAATCATAAGAAATCGGATCGATAAGCGAATTGATAATGGCATCTGTTGATAAAATTTTATCAATATCCATCCCTACACACACGTGATAAAATATACTTATGCGCTCATGGTAGCTCCTATCCCACATATTAGCTTGAACCAGGTTGAGATCGGGATCCAGCACTCATGCCCAACTTCATTTTCTGCTGCAGCTTTTTTCCTCAGATACAAAGTTAATCCAGTAAAGAATGGAAAAAGTAAATTTTGTCGCAGCAGTTTGGGTGTTGATAAAGTAAAGATTGGCATTCTTTTGTATCGGTGAGAGACCCATCCACAACAATAATGCTCAGGTGTGACCAAATGCTCAGGGTATGTATTGTGTCCAGCGACTTAAATCACATACGTCTCATGAAATCTTGTACGTCTTGCTTTCCAGTCCTATTGTCTGGATACCTTGTTTTTTTTTTTCTGTTTTTTGTTTTGGGGTGGCGCTGTTATCTGTAAGATTAAGAAGTGGTATCTGTCTGTTTCACATCAGGCACCTGCGGTCATTCACAATGAAGTGAAGACAGTCCACCTGAAGGTGTTATTTATGGCACACATTGTACTTTTAGGTCATCTGGCGTCATCATCTGTCTGTCATCATCGTCTATTGACCACATTTTACAAAAATGTTCATCTTTGTCCATACTTGGTGGATTTGTGTTCTGTTTGTTTCCTTTTGGAGATTTAAGGATGGTGCACAGAACTAGGGCTGACATGATTACTCGAGTAACTCAAATAGTTAGATTACAAAAAAGTTCAAGGCAAATTCTGTGCCCGACTCTTCCTTTAACGTTGTAGTACATATGCCAGGCCTTTGTGTGGTGCTGTAACGTCCCCAGAAAAAAACAGAAGAAGACTAGAGCATGTGTATATGCTGTGAAAATGCTAATCAAATTAGCGCCAAAAGGCTACCGGCTTTCCAACGCGACACACAGAGTAAAAAATAGCCTTTTAAGAGAATGACGGTATGCGCTGATCATCTGAAATAGACTTACTGCACATTTAAAGCGAAGCAGTGTGTTTGTCTGTTTTTAAAAAAACACATGGTCCGCTCTACGTGGGAAGTGACTATTTGCCCGGAAGCTGGTTGCTGTCTCTCCCTGCCCGAGTCACAACTCCGTCTCCGACCACACTGACATACAGTTTCTAAAAGATCATCTCAGCAAAAGTCCACTCTTTCTTCTATGTTTTGCTCAGACTTGCGTTGAGTGTTTCGCTTTTTTTGGGCAACACACATCACTCCACAAACACTAACATAAAAAAAAAAAAAAAAAAACTGACTTTGAGGCTTACATGTTCAACCTCCAGCTGAAATGCATCTGCTAAATCGCAGAGAAAGAGGGATAAAAAAAAAATCACACAGGGACCCAGTCCACCAACCTTTAAAAAAAAAAATTAAAATGGTTAAAAAACAAAACAGAAAGCCCACATCCCATCATCATTTCAGCAAAATGTCAAGACTTTGGTGCAGCAACATTGTGCCATTGCTTAGTAGGAAGAGCCCTGGACTATTGATGATGTTTGAAAACGCAAAGTACTTTTTATCCGATTACTTGATTAATCACCAGAATAATCGATAGAATACTCAATTACTAAAATAATCGATAGCTGCAGCCCTACACAGAACGTCTTCACAGATTTGCCAAATTTAATAATTCTCCATGTAATGTGGAGTTGCGTCAGGAAGGGCATCCAGCGTATAACTTGTGCCAAGTTAACATGCAGATTCAGCTTCAATCTGCTGTGGCAAACTTGAGTGAAACGAGGGAGAAACTGAAGGGACTTACTTAGTGATTTTGTAAGCTAATTAATCTAATTGGGTCTAGGTCTGTCCGATAATTACTTTATTGACTTATCGTTCGGTGTATAAAGATGAACACGATCATATAGCTGGCCTCGATATAGCGCCCTTTACACGCTTTTGTTTTCATAACTCACCAACATTTCAGCGAGCTAAGCTGCTTCTGTCCCCTCTGTCGCCTGCTTTCTGCAGGAGGTGGAGTCAGCCTGTTGACGTGACACAATTAGACCTGCTGCGATAATCGATATTGGTTCTTTATATATGTCGCCATTTACATTTGTTGTCACAAGCATTCCAGCAAGTAGCGCTGCTTCTTCTGTCCCTCTCAGCTTGCTGTCTGCAGGAGGAGGGTCTGTGGGCTCTGTGGGTTCAGCCTGCTCTGTGTGTGAGGCGCTACACACAGAGTGAACAGCATGCCACAGTAAACAGCCAGCCGAGTCAACTGCACAAAGTTTTGAAGCCAAGAAGTTCTGAAGAGTACATGGACTTGGTTTCAAAGCGTAAATCCACAGTTTGGAGGCAGTATGTTGGTGACTTTGCTTGAAAAAAATGGCAACAGAAGCTGGAAATACAACCAACCTGAAAACGCATCTTAAACATAACCATCCCATACAGTTTTCCCAACTGGGAACAAGAAATGCAGATGGATGCAGAAAGACCCCCCCCCAACAGTTTGCTATAAAAGATACGTCAACATAAGCAACATTGCAAATACAAACAAGACAGCACAAAATGTTGTACACTTACAAACCGCGTTGCTCATGTTATAATTAAAGAGATGCAGCCATTCATCACACTTGAAAAGTCAGCGTTTGAAAGGATGGAATTGCATTATTATGCCATACCATATATCAGTGGCATAAAATGATCTAAAAATAATGTCAACAATAATACAACCCCAAAAGGAAGCCCTACCATTATTTAATGCTTTGATCTTAAATATGATCAATCTATCTTTGTTAGTTGGCTATGTACCACAGGCTTTTAAGGTGGCAGTAATTAAACCATTACTTAAAAAGCCATCACTTGACCCAGCTATCTTAGCTAATTATAGGCCAATCTCCAACCTTCCTTTTCTCTCAAAAATTCTTGAAAGGGTAGTTGTAAAACAGCTAACTGATCATCTGCAGAGGAATGGTCTATTTGAAGAGTTTCAGTCAGGTTTTAGAATTCATCATAGTACAGAAACAGCATTAGTGAAGGTTACAAATGATCTTCTTATGGCCTCAGACAGTGGACTCATCTCTGTGCTTGTTCTGTTAGACCTCAGTGCTGCTTTTGATACTGTTGACCATAAAATTTTATTACAGAGATTAGAGCATGCCATAGGTATTAAAGGCACTGCGCTGCGGTGGTTTGAATCATATTTGTCTAATAGATTACAATTTGTTCATGTAAATGGGGAATCTTCTTCACAGACTAAAGTTAATTATGGAGTTCCACAAGGTTCTGTGCTAGGACCAATTTTATTCACTTTATACATGCTTCCCTTAGGCAGTATTATTAGACGGTATTGCTTAAATTTTCATTGTTACGCAGATGATACCCAGCTTTATCTATCCATGAAGCCAGAGGACACACACCAATTAGCTAAACTGCAGGATTGTCTTACAGACATAAAGACATGGATGACCTCTAATTTCCTGCTTTTAAACTCAGATAAAACTGAAGTTATTGTACTTGGCCCCACAAATCTTAGAAACATGGTGTCTAACCAGATCCTTACTCTGGATGGCATTACCCTGACCTCTAGTAATACTGTGAGAAATCTTGGAGTCATTTTTGATCAGGATATGTCATTCAAAGCGCATATTAAACAAATATGTAGGACTGCTTTTTTGCATTTACGCAATATCTCTAAAATCAGAAAGGTCTTGTCTCAGAGTGATGCTGAAAAACTAATTCATGCATTTATTTCCTCTAGGCTGGACTATTGTAATTCATTATTATCAGGTTGTCCTAAAAGTTCCCTAAAAGCCTTCAGTTAATTCAAAATGCTGCAGCTAGAGTACTGACGGGGACTAGAAGGAGAGAGCATATCTCACCCATATTGGCCTCTCTTCATTGGCTTCCTGTTAATTCTAGAATAGAATTTAAAATTCTTCTTCTTACTTATAAGGTTTGAATAATCAGGTCCCATCTTATCTTAGGGACCTCGTAGTACCATATCACCCCAATAGAGCGCTTCGCTCTCAGACTGCAGGCTTACTTGTAGTTCCTAGGGTTGTAAGAGTAGAATGGGAGGCAGAGCCTTCAGCTTTCAGGCTCCTCTCCTGTGGAACCAGCTCCCAATTCAGATCAGGGAGACAGACACCCTCTCTACTTTTAAGATTAGGCTTAAAACTTTCCTTTTTGCTAAAGCTTATAGTTAGGGCTGGATCAGGTGACCCTGAACCATCCCTTAGTTATGCTGCTATAGACGTAGATGCTGGGGGGTTCCCATGGTGCACTGTTTCTTTCTCTTTTTGCTCTGTATGCACCACTCTGCATTTAATCATTAGTGATCGATCTCTGCTCCCCTCCACAGCATGTCTTTTTCCTGGTTCTCTCCCTCAGCCCCAACCAGTCCCAGCAGAAGACTGCCCCTCCCTGAGCCTGGTTCTGCTGGAGGTTTCTTCCTGTTAAAAGGGAGTTTTTCCTTCCCACTGTAGCCAAGTGCTTGCTCACAGGGGGTCGTTTTGACCGTTGGGGTTTTACATAATTATTGTATGGCCTTGCCTTACAATATAAAGCGCCTTGGGGCAACTGTTTGTTGTGATTTGTCGCTATATAAAAAAATTGATTGATTGATTGATTGAATTCCAATGAAGTTGGGATGTTGTGTAAAATGGAAATAAAAATGGAATACAATGATGTGCAAATCCTCTTCAACCTATATTCAGTTGAATACACCACAAAGACAAGATATTTAATGTTCAAACTGATAAACTTTATTGTTTTTGTGCAAATATTTGCTCATTTTTGAAATGAATGCCTGCAACATGTTTCAAAAAAGCTGGGACAGTGGTATGTTTACCACTGTGTTACGTCACCTTTCCTTCTAACAACACTCAGTGTTTGGGAACTGAGGACACTCATGATTGGGTATAAAATGAGTATCCCCAAAAGGCTCAGCCGTTCACAAGCAAAGATGGGGCGAGGATCACCACTTTTTGAACAGCTGCATGAAAAAAATAGTCCAACAGTTTAAGAACAGTGTTTCTCAATGTTCAATTGTAAGGAATTTAGGGATTCCATCATCTACAGTCCATAATATAATCAGAAGATTCAGAGAATCTGGAGAACTTTCTAAGGCCGAAAACCAACATTGAATGCCCGTGACCTTCGATCCCTCAGGCGGCACTGCACTAAAACTGACATCATTGTGTAAAGGATCTTACTGCGTGGGCTCAGGAACACTTCAGAAAACCATTGTCAGTTAACACAGTTCATTGCTACATCTACAAGTGCAAGTTAAAACTCTACCATGCAAAGCGAAAGCCATACATCAACAACATCTAGAAACGCCACCGCCTTCTCTGGTCCCGAGCTCATTTGAAATGGACAGACGCAAAGAAAAGAAAACTGCTGTGGTCTGATGAGTCCACATTTCAAAATGTTTCTGGAAATCATGGATGTCTTGTCCTCCGGACAAAAGAGGAAAAGGTCCACCCAGATTGCTACCAGCACAAAGCTCAAAAGCCAGCATCTGTGATGGTCTGGGGGTGTGTTAATGCCCATGGCATGGGCAGCTTACACATCTGTGATGGCACCATCAATGCTGAAAGGTACATCCAGGTTTTGGAGCAACACATGGTGCCATCCAAGCAACGTTTTTTCAGGGACGTCCCTGCTTATTTCAGCAAGCATGTGTTGTAACAGTGTGGCTTTGTAGTTAAAGACTGCGGGTACTAGACTGGCCTGCCTGCAGTCCAGACCTATCGCCCAGTGAAAATGTGTGGCGCATTATGAAGCGCAAAATACAACAGCAGAGACCCCAGACTGTTGAACAACTGAAATCGTACATCAAGCAAGAATGGGAAAGAATTCCACCTGCAAAGCTTCAACAATTAGTGTCCTCAGTTCCCAAACGCTTATTGAGTGTTGATAGAAGGAAAGGTGACGTAACACAGTGGTAAACATACCACTGTCCCAGCTTTTTTGAAACGTGTTGCAGGCATCCATTTCAAAATAAGCAATTATTTGCACAAAAACAATAAAGTTTATCAGTTTGAACATTAAATATCTTGTCTTTGTGGTGTATTCAATTGAATATAGGTTGAAGAGGATTTGCAAATCATTGTATTCTGTTTTTATTTAAATTTTATACAATGTCCCAACTTCATTGGAATTGGGGTTGTATAATGTTATTGATTATCATGTTTTCTTAGGCAATACATTGTCCAGCAAAATTTGTTATCGTGACAGGCCTTGACCTAACTAAGACTAATTGTGGATGTAAACATTGAAAGTGCATCTCTTGGCGGCACAGTGGTTAGTACTGTTGCCTCACAGGAACAAAGTGCTGGGATTGCTTCCTGCTTGGTCCTTGTGTGGAGTTTGCATGTTCTCCCTGTGTCTGCCTGGATTTCCTCCGGGTACTCTGATTTCCTCCCACAATCAAAAAACATGGTTTTACAAAAAGTAAATGCACCTCCTATCTCATTTTTCATGAATATGAGTATAAATCATTGAATTCCACTTGCCAGTTTTAAATTTTACCTTTATTTAACCAGGTTAGTCCCATTGAGATCAAGATCTCTTTTACAAGGAAGACCTGGACAATTCTAAAGTTTCCAGTTCACCTAACCTGCATGTCTTTGGATGTGGGAGGAAGCTGGAGCACCAGAGGAAAAGCATGCAAACACAGATAGAACATGCAAACTCCACACAGAAAGGTGTGTGAGTGAAAACTGTACTGCGCTTGAGGTCTTCCACCACGATCTCTTTGTGGGTGTGTAAAAATAGAAGCATCTGCTTATGTCAGAATGCAGAAAAGACAAAAAGCTCTCTCTCTCTCTCTCTCTCTCTCTCTCTCTCTCTCTATATATATCTATATATATAGATCTATATATGTATATGTATGTATATAAAACTTCGATCACAGACAAACTTGGGAGAGCTAATATTTGGTATGCTTATGTATTGTGGGTCAAGGGTGAACGCCACCAAAACAGAACATTGATAGGACTAATATTTTTGGAGGAACTATGCACATTATCTCACAACAGTGAACAATGGATGTTGCCAATTACATTCTGGACTCACACACCATTCCAGCAGGGGGCGGTAAATCATCTTTATATTAAAAGTGTGAGTGCACGCGTGATTTTATTTAGTAAGTTCAATGTAAGTACATAATGTAATTGTAAATACGTTAAAAATACATGAATGACACAAGAAACTGAAAACACTTATTTCCATTGTGGTCCAATTAAAAATCAAATGACAGATTAGAAGTAGTAATAACAGTAATGATACTGATACTAACAGTGGTCAACTTTTTTTTTTTCCCTACATGAACTTTAAGAACTGAGGTTGGGGTGCTGAATCCAAATCTGAGCTCAGATTTCCTCTATCACATCACATTTTTTTGCAGTCTGCATGTTCCCTATTGATGGATTACGCAAAACCTGCTCATTCACTCATGAGTTTGACACCACTAATCATAAAGAAAAGCAGCTTCAAAAGCATAGTTTTTAAACCAGCATCGCAAAATGTGAACAAGAGCTGTAACAGTGTTTGTGGTGCCGAAGAGGTGTGTGAGACTGCAGCTTTTGCTTCAATGCTTGAGGCAACAAATATGTTTTCATACCTTAAAAAACGTGATGTGATTGGCAAAAACACCAGATTCGGAGTCAGCGCGTTCAAGTTACACAAAATCTGCTGAAAAACCCCATGCAAGAAAAATAGTGTTGACCTGTGTAATAATAATAATAGTGTGTATATGATAACAAGAACCTAAATAATTTTTAAATACATTAAGACAGTAAATTAACATTAAAAAATATGTAATTAACAGGAATTAAAAGGGTTGAGTTCTTTTAAAAACTTTTGAGGTCTATGGTCCTAAAAACATTCTGGACTCACATGCCATTGCAACTCATTATACTCATTACTGAAAAATGTCAACTACCTATTTTGTAAACACTACTCAATCTAGAGCCTGTGGATTAATTTAATTTCAATTTATTTTATTTATATCGTGCCAAATCACAACAACGTTGTCTCAAGGTGCTTCACACAAGTAAGGTCTAACCTTACCAACCCCCAGACCAAGCACACAGGCGACAGTGGTAAGGAAAAACTCCCTCTGAGGAAGAAACCTTAAGCAGACCAGACTCCAAGGGGTGACCCTCTGCTTGGGCTATGCTACCGACACAATTTACAAAACAATTCACAAAATGAATAACGAAAAACAGGAAATGTTGCTGGTGCACAGGACAGGAGGGTTTCAGAAGCAGACACCACACCTATCTCTGGATGGAGCCGCACCTCAAACAGAGAGTAAAAAACAGAATCAGACACCAGAAAAACAACAAATACAGTATAATTTGTCAGCATTAAGCAATAAGAAGAATAAAAGAAATACTAAGGTGATTGCCGGCCACTAGCCCTTTCTTCACTAAAAGACCCAGGATTTAGATAAGGTTGAGGCCGCGGCCTGCTCCGTTTCCTAATAAAATGAATTTAAAAGAGTAAAAAGCAGAGTAACATGCTCTGGCAGTATGCTAAAGATACGAAATGGAAGATAAGTGCGTCTTATGCCTCGACTTGAAAGTCTCTACAGAATCTGACTGTTTTATTGATGCAGGCAGATCATTCCACAAAGCAGGTGCACAATAAGAGTAAGCTCTGTGACCCGCAGACTTTTTATTCACTCTAGGGACACAAAGTAGTTCTGCACCCTGATTGCAAAGCCCGGGCTCGTACGTAGGGTTTAATTAGGTCAGCTAAGTGGGGAGTAGGGTTGGGTATCGAGAACCGGTTCTTTTATGGTATCGTTAAAGTAGACCTGCATTGAAATAAATGCAGTCAGATCTTTGGACCAAAAAAATGACTTACATTTACACATAAGATCCTTCTGAATGTAGTAAAGTAAATCTGGAAGCCCAGATCTGTCATTCAACGGAAAAATCTTCATTTAAAAATGACAAATTTACAGCTAACATTTAGCCCTCCGCAAAACTGTCCCTCTCATCATGGATGCTGCCGAGACGTCACGGAGAAGACCCTCTCCCCCAGCATGCATTGCGCGCCAACTGTAATTTGTGGATTTACGTCAGTTTGCATCTTCACCTTTTTCTTGTCTTATACGGAAGGATCTACTTTTTTTAAAACTTCATATTGTCTTGCGGAACGTTTGGTGAGTACACATTTCTTTTATTTGTGCTTGAAAATTTTGGGGGACTTTTTCATACGCCCGTTTGATTGAGTGGTGTCGCAATGAAAATCTACTGTCTTTAGCTTCCGGTACCATCGCGGGATATGGAGGCGAGACCCGCAAAGAATCCCAGTCATTAAAAATATATAAACCTCTCTCAGCGTCCATGGTGCTCTGGGGCTCCGATTGCCGAGATGTGCAGTGCTGTGGATTTTGCTGCAAGAGGTGTACCGGCCGCTTCGCATTAAAACAGCGAGCATAATCTCAGGACTTGTGCCAAGTGTGCTGCAGCTCCATTCAGTAGACAGAGGTGATGCCGGCATTGTGCGCTGAATCTGTCACAACACCGGCTGCAAAGCAGACACGGGCGGTGTGAGTGGCTCGCGTCGGCGGTTAATGAGCTTGTTAACGAGCCCGCAGACTTAATAAGCGCAGCGGAGGCAGAGAGCGGGAGAGGAAGAACGGCGCCCGCTGTTGATGTCGTTGCTGATCTGAGCACACAGATCTGTATCTCACATTCATTGCAGCTTACTTTTGGATGTTGAAACCAGGACGTGTATAAGTAACACTACTAACAGATAAAATCAATTTCAATGCGGGATCGGACTGAAGGCGGGAGCGTGTCGTCTTGTCCCTGACATCATGGAAATGATACAGCTGTACAAACTGTTTTCACAGAGGGCTAAATTTTTGCTGCAATTTGTCATTTTTAAACGAAAATTTCTCCGCTGAATTACAAATTTGGGCTTACAGATTTACTTTACTGCTTTCACAAGGGTCTTATAAATACATATCAGCCATTTCTTTCTGAAATCTGACCACATTTATTTCAATGCAGGTCTACTTTAAGAAATGATTCGATCCACAGATATCAGTACTCTTTTTGCTTAACGATTCCCTTCCCGGTCCTTCAGAGCGTCTGTTGTTTTTGAAAGGTGTTTGTCGGGAAAATGATCATTTCTCTACGTTTGCGATTCATTTCTCTACGATTGTAGACCCTACAGTGGCTCTGTAATCAACCGCTTCTGTACTGCGACTCCACTTTAAAGTGTGAACCAATGAAGCAATGCTTCAATCTGCTGGCTTGTTGGTTCTTTGTTTTATTTCGCTTTGTCTTCATTTTTCCCGCTACAACCCCAAAGAGCATATGTCTGTGAGTAATATTTACCTTTTTATATGTTAAACCGACTTGTTATGGTCTTCTGAAACAGTGGATAGATGTATTTTATAACTTAAAAATGGGACTGATGCTAGCGCGTTAGCATGTCTATGGCATTTTCAATGTTAAAGTTAGCATTAGCTGTTCGCATCTCACCACGTGTGTGTGTGCATTTGTTTTCTATATAATAATTAATGGTTCAGCGTTTGTTGTCGTAAAAGAGTCAAATGTATTAAAAATGGTATTTTTTACATTTATTTTTATTTATATATTATTACTATTAATAATAATAATTAATAATAGCAACAACAGCAGCAATAATAGTAATAATAACTCTTCAGAAGCGGAAAGTCTGCTTCTTAAGCCCTCTCAAAGCCATTAAAATATGTCAGTCGTGAGTCACTTTAGTGTGGATTAAAGTCACTAACTGGGACTCTTGTCTTGTTGCAGTCAAGAAGCGAGAATCATCCTCCTTTCTGTTGGCACAGCTCCAAACTCTGCCGAGACAGAGTCCGGTCAGAATTAATAACTTCAAAACGAATTGCCGCTTTAAATAAAATGACACCTCTTTCCAAATGTTGTAATACAGATAATAAACTACAATCGACTAAAACGTTTTTTCCTCCCAAAATGAGATGTCCTGCATTCTTTATGAATTACATCCTGACGTGCAGCGCAGCCAGCTGCAAGAACTCAGCTCAGATGTATGGAAAGACATTCATGTCAATAATGTCTGAAAGGAAATGCTTTTGACAAAAAAAAACACAGATTTTGTCTATTTCTGTTTATGTTCAGAGATCAAGGATCCACCATGTAGAGTTTATTATGTCCAGAATTTAAGGATCCAGTGACCAATTTCATATTTATTTACTTTAAGACTCAATAAAATGTTGTTGACATAGAAAACCTGTAAAACCTACTTTTAGTCAGTGGTGGGCACAGTTCTGATAATCCGATAACCAATAATTATCGAAGATAAAGTTTTCATTATCGGATCATCTTTTCAGATAACTTTATCAAACTAATTATCTTCCGATAAATTTTTGTCCGATAATTTTTAGACTGTTAACGTGGTAAACAAAGCTTAACAGCTACAAACATTTATACAATTTAAAATCAGTTGAGCACTTACCTGTTAAATGTTTTGTAGCAGATGTGTAGTTCTACCCTCTGCAAAAAGAGGAGAGCTGCTTCTAGGTGACCACTCTATCCTCTGCAGTCAAAGGAGAACTGGTCACCAAAAAAAAAAACCTCATTTCTTTTAACCCCATACTGATACGACGGCAATATCACCCAAGTCATCCAGAGGCATACATTTTTAACTTATGGTTCAAATTTTAACCAAACTAATTTCGGACAAGTTATTTAAATTAATGTCACGTCTGAAGTTTTATAAAGTGAAAATATCAGATATATGATTTAGTTTTAAAGCAATGCGCTAATTTTTTAAGGTTTTAGTGTAGACATGGTGTGTCCAGATGCATTATGGGTATAGTATAATCTCAGTACGTTCACGACATGAAAAATGCATTTGAGACACTCTGATCAAGCTCCACGGATACCAGCATTAAACTCTAGTGACTAAAACTGACTGAATATATTCTGTGGGTTTATAGACATTATTGTGCTTACATTTATTAAATTCCACGCATCTTAAACGTAGCAGAGTAGCAGCAGACAGATTATCTGGAATTTTGTTTTGGCAAGTCTCTACTGCCATCTACTGGCTAGTAGTGTTCATGGCAGTATTCAAACTGAAGCTGGGCTAATATTTTCAATCACTGTAGGTTCCAGCTCAAACTGTAGCACAGAACCGCACGGTGTAAAAGTTCAGAGCGCACGATTTAGGTTCTCACACACATTGTACGTTCAAAAACCACACGTTGGACTCGTGTTTCCAGAAGCAAAAAAAACGTAAACAGAAGGTTTTTTTCAAACTTAATTTACAAAAACCCTCGATGGGAGACATCAAAGTTTAAAAACAAAACAAAACAAAAACATTACAAGACAGGTCTGCGGTGTTTGCACAGGCACAGTGCGAGAGGTGGTCGTGACATGTTAAATGCAGCTCGTTACTCCATGTCTACTAAATGATGCAGGACTTGGCTTTTTTTTTTTTAAATGCCTGTTTTTACAAATAAAAAAATGGAATATTTTACAAACGCACATTTATCTGTAAAAACCAACACACGACACGTCACATTAACGTGTTGGTTAACATAATGATTGACTGAACCAATCAGTGTTTAGCAGAGGCACATTTTACCCAGAATCCTTTGCGATCTGTCTGTGTTTGTTACAAAACTTCAGAATTAGTGCATTATTCAACATTAAAAGATATATGTTATATTTTAACTTTGTACAAAAGACAGAATTGACATTAATGGAGTTATTCTATCAGTATTCATTTTATTTATATACCAAACCATAACTCAGCATTGCTTTATTTTCCAAGACCTCGGCCTGACGGAAGCGTTGTGACCGAGTAGAGAGTTGAGCTTCGTGGCTTCTCTCAGCTTGCTTCTGTGCTGGAAGCCATGTAGTAAACAGTAGCTTCCAGCAGGTGGCAAGATGTTCAAAGACAGAAGTGCTGGTTCATTGTTTGGGTCTGTAGTCGCCTTTGATGCTACCAGAAACGATCGTGGTGTTAAAACTCAAAATCAGCTTGTTAGTAGTTGCAAATGTAACAGAGACAATACTGGAATTTATCGGTTATCTGTAACTTCCGATACATTTTTGGGTGGTTTATCGTTTTATCTTTATCAAAGATAACTTTTCGGTTATCTGATTACCTGTTATCAAAGTTAATTTTTGGTTATCTGTGCCCACCACTGCTTTTAGTACACAGAAAATTCACAAGCGGTATCGATAAGGGAATCGATAAGGAATCGGATCGATAAGCGGAATCGATAATGGTATCAATAAAATCTTACCAATACCCATCCCTAGTAGGGAGGTGCCAGTCCATGAACAACTTTATAGGCTAGTAGCAGAACCTTAAAATCTGATCTCACAGGGACAGGAAGCCAGTGAAGAGAGGCCAAAATGGGTGTAATGTGGTTGAACTTTCTGCTTCGTGTCAAAAGACTGGCAGCAGCATGTTGAACGAATTGGAGACCCCTAATGCTGGACTGCGGTAAACCAGAAAATAGATTATTGCAGTAGTCCAATATAGAAGAGACAAACACGAGTCAGGGTCTCAGCATCAACCATAGACAGGATAGGATGAATCTTCGCTTTATTTCGCAGGTGGAAGAAAGCAGTCCTTGTAATATCTCTAATGTAGATCCCCACGGGCAACACGCTAGTATCTCGTTAACTGTTATGTTCTCCTATAGTCACGTGAATAGTGTGAAGTGTGCTATCTCTGATCGCCTTTTTTGTGATGTATTGCACAATCACTTAAAAAAATTACTATTCATGTCTGTGTTAATGCAGTTACTTTGCAGTGAGTGAGTCGTACTCAACAGGTGAAGTAAATAGTATTTAGTTTTTGAACATGCACGTTTCATTTCTTGATAAAACACCTTTTAAATACTTTATTATTTTTTAATAAATTAATAATTTGGAATTTGTATTTCTAGTTCAGCTTCAACCAGCTGCCAAAAAAACATTTCTGTGTTGCTCATTGCAGTTTGTTTATCTGAAACAGGAAAGAAAGAAAGGACTTCATGAGGGCTGATAAATTTAAACGCTGACACATTGGAGCCAGTTTTATCAATTAGCAAACACTACCATTGCAGTTTCTGTGAGTTAATTTTGCAAGAGCTTTTTTGAATCAACATCCTCAGTGTTCACAAAGGGTGACTGGGTCTAGCCGGCTGACAGAACAAGCTGCAGAACGGATGTAGCTGAAGTAGACTTGAGGCTCATATGTGGTTAAAAACATGAAACATCTACTTCCGCAGCATAACCAATAGCGAGAATACAGCGCTGATTCACAAAAGACAAACACCTTTGTAACACCCACATTAACGCATGCAGGTGTGGGGTTTTGTGCAGCTGCGTAATCACACAAACATAACTAATGTATAAATTTATAACCAGACAAACAAAAGCTTCAGTGTAAGTAGTTAAAAAACAAAAAAAACAGTTACAGGAACATTTTGCCATCACATTCAGATTTGTGGACTGAAGGTCCCATAATGCAATCTAAACAGGTCCTTTATATTGGAGTCAGACCTTGATGAGACTGATAATGAAAATCAGTAGTTGGATTAGCAACATATGACAACATAATAAAGTATGATGACTATTCTTAGGAGTTACCAACAACAGTAACAACAGCAGCAGCAGTGAAGCCATCACTGGATGAGGCTGATCTGGTATGAGAAGAGCTCACATGGACATAACGTGCAAACACAGATTCCATTAAAGTCAATTCTATGTTTGTTTTACACGTCTATCCGAACTGTTTTAATGATGCTTTCTGGGTTTAACAAAAAGTGTAATGATTTATATTTAAATGTCTACTTTGACTAACTCACCCTAAAAAGCAGAAGTTTGGTACCATGTGAAAGTCATGACCCAAAGGTCAGAGGCTATGCCTGAATACTACCTGTACAAGATGAGGACTGCTCCATCATTTAACCACCCTCCTTATATTCAATTGAATATTTGACAAAATTTGAAAAGACTGAACCATGGAAATGTCACTCTCACTATAAGAAAATGGACTTTCCATGTTGGCTAGTCTTTCCTGAACTTTCACCAAATAATTTCCACAGTAAGCCAATAATTTACCTGCCCGATATCTTTGGTAAGATTTATAGTGTAATGTTCATATTTGACTGCTAAAAGAAAATGGTGCATTGTCTCAGAGTGCCATCTCCATTGATGTAAGCGACAGGAAAAAGGACGTGTGAACGAGGAAGAATGAAGTTTTGTAAGACAGCAAAGTGAGTTACATGGCAAGACAGTTCCTCTATTTTGTTCTGCTTACGTTTTTCTCATTAATTCATATGAGTGAAACTGACATATCTTCCTACCGTCTACCTAGGTATGCTTTGAGCCTGGTAGTTAAGCTACTTTTGTAGTACACATATTAATAAAGATTAGAAACGACACTGAAACTAATCATCAGTTTCATAACCAACTGAATAAATGAAAACATTTGCAAATGGCAAATTAAAACTTTTTGCGAATTACACAAATGCTATAAAGCAAATACGTGACTTGTATTACTTGTGGTGTGTGTGTGTGTGTGTATATATATATATATGTGTATATATATATATATATATATATATATATATATATATATATATAAAATTATGACTTCTGTAACACAAAGGACTAGATGCCAGCGACCACATTAGTATCATGTCTGTAAGCTTGTTTATTACCTCCACCAAGGAAGTTGGAGGAGATTATGTTTCACCCCTGTTTGTTTGTTTGTTTGTTTGTTTGTGAACAGTCTGGGGCCCACAGTTTTTCATATAACGTTATGAATTTTTTTTTACTGTAGATTCATATCATAATAGGCAGGAACTGATTCAGTTTTCAAGGTCATAGATCAAAGGGCAAAGTCAGGAAAAATCCCTATCTTTAACATTGAATGAATTTTCAAAAAAATCATACCTCTGTCAAAAAAGATCCAATTTCTTTCATATTTGACAGTGTTATGTAGGATGGTATCCTTTATCAACAAGGTTTGATCTGGATCTGATCCGGATTACAGATTTTGTGGCCATTTAAATTTAACATTGAAAACCCCATTTAATGTATATTTTACATTATACCGAACATCGAGTGAGGCCAATGACAAAAAAAAAAAAAAAAAAAAATCCAACTGGGCCATCCGCCTCATCCGCTCGGTGTGATGCTGTGATGCCGTGTATGATTTTCTTAAAAAGACATTAAGTTTCAGCTCCAGTTTTCCAGAAGGCACTCAAGCTTAGAGTTGATCTGTTGAGTGACATGAAAGCCTTCTGTTGCCATTCATTCATTCATTTTCCATATCAGCTTATTCTAGTCAAGGGTCACAGGGGGATGGAGCCTATACCAGCAGCCATAGGGCAAGAGTTGCTAGGCCTACCACAATAATCACAACATTGACTTATCGTTCAATATATAAAGATGGGCACAATAATTTTGCTGGCCTCATTATATTGTCCTTTTACATATGCGTTTGCTTCCCTATGATGCCAGCATTTCAGCGAGTCGCGCCACTTCTGTCACTCTGTTTCTGCTTTCTGCATGAGGCGGGGTCAGCATGGCTCTCTGTCTGCAACAGTGAGTATTCGACCCAGAACGTTTAGACGCATAAATGAATATTGGTTACTCTTTTCTTCCGAAATATGAAGCTAAAAGTGAAGGCGTATCGATTCACATTTATAACTGTCCTCATATGAGATCTGTCCACTGCCTGTGAGTTCAGGCAGGCACAGTGACCAATAAATTACAAAAGTTGAGGTTTTATATCAATTGGTGTAAGATTTCACAGATGAGATGGTTGCTGAAATGCAACACTGCCTAGTACATTTTTAATTCTGTACAGAGTGAGGTTTTATGAGATCCCCTTATTTGCTCACAATCAAACAAACTTAAAATTTACAAAATATTGAAGGCAGACTGGCACGGCACATTGAAAAATAAAACAAAACATAGTGCACAGTGCATTTAATACAAAAAGAGAGTTTACATTTACACTCTGTCTCACAGTGCTAAAGTGCCTGATGGAGCTCAGCTCAGACTGTTCTGTGCCTCTCTAAATTGCCTCTCTAAATTACATACTACTGTAAGAAAGTTTGGAACACAGGAGGAAATACTATGTCCCACTCACTCATCTTCAGCCATTTACTCCTACCAAGAGTCACAGAGGGCTGGAGCCTATCCCATCCGTCACAGAGTGTGGGGCGGGGTACACCCTGGACAGGATGCCAGTCTGTCGCAGGGCCACATATAGACAAACAAAAACATTCACACTCGCACGCACAAATAAGGACAAAAGCCAGAGCACTTGGAGGGAACCAGTGGTGGGCACAGTCCCGCTAAACCACTGACCGCCAATTATCAAAGCTAATGTTTTCATTATCAGATTATCTTTTCAGATAAGTTTGAAAACCATCAACGGACCAATTAGCTTCCGATAAATTTAGGTCTGATCATTTTTAGACAGCTAACATATTTTTGCAGCCATAGCGAATAATGTTTAACAGTTAAAAACATTTGTGAAGTCTGAAGTCAAAGATATTAGCGCCTACCTGTTAAATGTTTCCTAGCAGACAGACAGCTCTATCCTCTGCAGGCAGAGGAGAGCTGGTTACAGGAGCGAAAAGGAGCGAGACAGAAAAAAGATTATTTCTTTTAACACCATAATTATCGTCAGCATTTCACTCTCCTGAATACATTCTCTGGGTTTATAGATGTTGTTATTGTGTTTGTTTTATGCCAGAAGCTCAGGTTGTGTGAGCTGCGATCGCTTCCTGTTCATGTCATTCTGGGGGAAAGTGAAATTTGATCTTTAATGTCCTACTTATTGTCTTTTACACCGTTTGTCCTCTTTGTTCCAGAGTAATATATATAAGATGTCTGAAATTTGGTTTTTGTTTATTAAATTCCACGCAGATTAAACGTGGCAGACACGGATTATTTGGAATATTTGTTTTAGCAAATTTTCAGGGTCATTAGGGCATTTTTTGCCCTAATGAGAAATCCCATAATCCTTTGTGCGCCAGAGAGTTGTTGTGGTCTACAGCACAGAGAATCCACATGACGACAATTGTAAATGAACATTATACAACCAAAATGTACATTTTTATGCTTTTCATCACGTTAATAAGAGGCTGCAGCAACTCTCTGGCATGCAAAGGGTTATGGGATATGGCCAGTACTGCCAAGAACACTGCCACCTATTGGCCAGTAGATGGCAGTAGAGACCCTGAAAACTTTAAACCTGAGCTTCTGGCATGTTTACATAAAACAGACACTATAACAACATCTATAAACCCAGAGAATATATTCACGAGAGTTTTAGGCACAATATACAAAGAGCTTAATGCTGCTGTCTGTGTGCACGGTTAAAATGCAGCCTCATCAGAGCGTCTCATTGCATTTGTCCTGTTGTGAAACGTTACCCATAATGTACCTTAGCATGTGTGGTCCAAACACTAAAACCTTCAAAATTAGTGCATTACTTTAAAACTAAAACATATAGCTGATATTTTTACTTTATAAAACCCAGATGTGATGTTAATTTAAATAACTTGTCTGGAATTAGTTTGGTTAAAATTTTAACCATAATTTAAAACTGTATGCCTGTTGATGACTTGTGTGATATGCCGGCGAGTTATTATGGTGTAAAGAGAAATTGTCTTTATTTTTCCTCCTCCTCCTTCTCCTCCTCAGTCAGTAGGTCTCTTTTGCTGAGAGAAAGCTAATCTGACACAGAAGTGCTGGCTTGTTGTTGTGTCAGTAGCTCCTAGTGTACTGAAATCAATACTGAAAGTTATGGGGTTAGCTTTTTTCTGTATCTTCAGCTAAATTTTTTAGGGGTTTATTGGTTTAGCTTTATAAAAGATAAGTTTTCAATTAGTAGATTAACTGTTAGGGATGTGAATCGTTCAACAACTCACGATTCAATTCGATTCCGATTCTTGGGGTGACGATTCCATTCAGAATCGATTTTCGATTCAAAGAGCTCTGAGAAATAGTTATAGTACTTAAAAAATGTTTATGTTTAAGAAAATGCAGCTTTACAAGGTTAATCAAGTGATTCTAGATGTAAATTTACTTATCTGCTTTGCTCATTCGGAGTTGGCTGGCAGTTTAGCGAAGCACTGGTCAGCTGCTCCCCTCTTTTTTTTCTCCGGGTGATTACGTAGCATGTGGGCTTGCGGATTTGAAGTGTTTCCGAAGTACTTGACTTTCATTTTGCAGATTTTGCACACTGCATAAGTCATGTCAAGCTCCTTCTTACGCAGCAAATAATAAAATCCAAAATGCGCTCAAACATTTGCCTTCAGCAAAGACGGTGCTGGTTGAATTAGCTCTTTGGCTGCCATGCTAAGCTACAGCCACTGAACTCTGAAGCTCAAGAGTGTTTGAAGCACGCCGGACCCCCACCCCTCGCGGGGACGCTGTAGTACGGAAGCCGTTGCCTGACAAACAGTACACACAGCAAGTAAGCAAGTAAATGTTTTAAAAAATGCTTCTTAAAGCTCGATTCTTGGCTATTTTGGATCGATTCAGAATCGTAATAAATAAGAATCGCGATTCAGACATGAATCGATTTTTTCCGACACCCCTATTAACTGTTATCGAAACTAACTTTTTGGTTAGCTGTGCCCACCACTGGAGGGAACCCACAAAAAACACAGGGAGAACATGCAAACTCCACACAGAAAGGACACAGGTGGGAATCGATGACCTTCTTACTGTGAGATAACAGTGCTAACCACTAATCCACCATGCTGCCCCAAATGCTATGTCTAGCCAATATTATTATTTTTTAACCTTTAAATGTTATTTATGACACATGGCTGTCTAAATGACATGAAATGCAAAAAAAAAAAAAAAAAAGATATATAACACAATGCTAAAATACCCTCGGCCGCATGAGCGTTATCTTCCTTCTAATTTGCAGTTGTTTAATTGGTATCCCAGTGCAAAGTGTGTGTGTGTGTATGTGTGTGTGTGTTTTATATATATATATATATATATATATATATATATATATATATATAAATTGATTATTCATTTATTTGCATTAATTATTAAGATCCTATTATCTCATGTACAATTTGTACATGTTCAATAAAGCCCCTCTATCAATCAATAAATCATAAACAGTATTTACGTTTAGCGTCTGCAGGAGGGTGTGCGTGTGTGCATACATGAGCTTTTGACAAGAGCAGAAGTTAACATGCACGCTGACATCCGCAAAATGTCTTGTAAATCACTTCAGAGGTATTATCAGGTTGCATGTCACGGTGTCACTCTACTCTAATTGGTTGTCAACTTGCACCCCCCCCCCCCCCCCAAAAAAAAAAGGACAGAATGTGACTTTTTAACCTCTTAAAATACAACCCCTGGCAAAAATTACGGAATCACTGGCCTCGGAGGATGTTCATTGTTTAATTTTGTAGAAAAAAAGCAGATCACAGACATGACACAAAACTAAAGTCATTTCAAATGGCAACTTTCTGGCTTTAAGAAACACTATACGAAATCAGGAAAAAAAATTGTGGCAGTCAGTAATGGTTACTTTTTTAGACCAAGCAGAGGGAAAAAAATATGGAATCACTCAATTCTGAGGAATAAATTATGGAATTATGAAAAACAAAAGAACACTCCAACACATCACTAGTATTTTGTTGCACCACCTCTGGCTTTTATAACAGCTTGCAGTCTCTGAGGCATGGACTTAATGAGTGACAAACAGTACTCTTCATCAATCTGGCTCCAACTTTCTCTGATTGCTGTTGCCAGATCAGCTTTGCAGGTTGGAGCCTTGTCATGGACCATTTTCTTCAACTTCCACCAAAGATTTTCAATTGGATTAAGATCCGGACTATTTGCAGGCCATGACATTGACCCTATGTGTCTTTTTGCAAGGAATGTTTTCACAGTTTTTGTTCTATGGCAAGATGCATTATCATCTTGAAAAATGATTTCATCATCCCCAAACATCCTTTCAATTGATGGGATAAGAAAAGTGTCCAAAATATCAATGTAAACTTCTGCATTTATTGATGATGTAATGACAGCCATCTCCCCAGTGCCTTTACCTGACATGCAGCCCCATATCATCAATGACTGTGGAAATTTACATGTTCTCTTCAGGCAGTCATCTTTATAAATCTCATTGGAACGGCACCAAACAAAAGTTCCAGCATCATCACCTTGCCCAATGCAGATTCGAGATTCATCACTGAATATGACTTTCATCCAGTCATCCA
Organism: Thalassophryne amazonica; assembly: GCF_902500255.1. Classification (NCBI taxonomy): domain Eukaryota; kingdom Metazoa; phylum Chordata; class Actinopteri; order Batrachoidiformes; family Batrachoididae; genus Thalassophryne; species Thalassophryne amazonica. The sequence continues at coordinate 81,657,196 of NC_047106.1, forward strand.
CAGTCCACGATTGCTTTTCCTTAGCCCATTGTAACCTTGTTTTTTCTGTTTAGGTGTTAATGATGGCTTTCGTTTAGCTTTTCTGTATGTAAATCCCATTTCCTTTAGGCGGTTTCTTACAGTTCGGTCACAGACGTTGACTCCAGTTTCCTCCCATTCGTTCCTCATTTGTTTTGTTGTGCATTTTCGGTTTTTGAGACATATTGCTTTAAGTTTTCTGTCTTGACGCTTTGATGTCTTCCTTGGTCTACCAGTATGTTTGCCTTTAACAACCTTCCCACGTTGTTTGTATTTGGTCCAGAGTTTAGACACAGCTGACTGTGAACAACCAACATCTTTTGCAACATTGCGTGATGGTTTACCCTCTTTTAAGAGGGTAAATCACTTCCTGTTCCGGAGCACAGCGATGTTTTTCTGTATCTGTTAGCTGTTTAATCTGTGCAGTTAGATTGATCTAGTTATCTAGATTACGATTTGTTTCCCAGTGTAATCTTTACGTGCCTTAACTAAAGCACTCCCTCTGCTGAATCACCTCTAAATTATTTACACATTATTCACTTTGCGTGTTTTTAGGAATCCGCTAGCTTAGCGTAGCTACTAGCTCTTAGCCGATTTAGCATGGCGGCTTCTCCTGTCTCTCCCGCACTTTTCTGCTCTGGGTGTGAAATGTTTAGTTATTCCTCGGCCTCCTTTAGCAGTAACGGTACTTGTAATAAGTGTAGCTTATTCGTAGCTTTGGAGGCCAGGCTGGGCGAATTGGAGACTCGGCTCCGCACCGTGGAAAATTCTACAGCTAGCCAGGCCCCTGTAGTCGGTGCGGACCAAGGTAGCTTAGCCGCCGTTAGTTACCCCCTGGCAGATCCCGAGCAGCCGGGAAAGCAGGCCGACTGGGTGACTGTGAGGAGGAAGCGTAGCCCTAAACAGAAGCCCCGTGTACACCGCCAACCCGTTCACATCTCTAACCGTTTTTCCCCACTCGACGACACACCCGCCGAGGATCAAACTCTGGTTATTGGCAACTCTGTTTTGCGAAATGTGAAGTTAGCGACACCAGCAACCATATTCAATTGTCTTCCGGGGGCCAGAGCAGGCGACATTGAAGGAAATTTGAAACTGCTGGCTAAGGCTAAGCGTAAATTTGGTAAGATTGTAATTCACGTCGGCAGTAATGACACCCGGTTACGCCAATCGGAGGTCACTAAAATTAACATTAAATCGGTGTGTAACTTTGCAAAAACAATGTCGGACTCTGTAGTTTTCCTCTGGGCCCCTCCCCAATCGGACCGGGAGTGACATGTTTAGCCGCATGTTCTCCTTGAATTGCTGGCTGTCTGAGTGGTGTCCAAAAAATGAGGTGGGCTTCATAGATAATTGGCAAAGCTTCTGGGGAAAACCTGGTCTTGTTAGGAGAGACGGCATCCATCCCACTTTAGATGGAGCAGCTCTCATTTCTAGAAATCTGGCCAATTTTCTTAAATCCTCCAAACCGTGACTATCCAGGGTTGGGACCAGGAAGCAGAGTTGTAGTCTTACACACCTCTCTGCAGCTTCTCTCCCCCTGCCATCCCCTCATTACCCCATCCCCGTAGAGACGGTGCCTGCTCCCAGACTACCAATAATCAGCAAAAATCTATTTAAGCATAAAAATTCAAAAAGAAAAAATAATATAGCACCTTCAACTGCACCACAGACTAAAACAGTTAAATGTGGTCTATTAAACATTAGGTCTCTCTCTTCTAAGTCCCTGTTGGTAAATGATATAATAATTGATCAACATATTGATTTATTCTGCCTTACAGAAACCTGGTTACAGCAGGATGAATATGTTAGTTTAAATGAGTCAACACCCCCGAGTCACACTAACTGTCAGAATGCTCGTAGCACGGGCCGGGGCGGAGGATTAGCAGCAATCTTCCATTCCAGCTTATTAATTAATCAAAAACCCAGACAGAGCTTTAATTCATTTGAAAGCTTGACTCTTAGTCTTGTCCATCCAAATTGGAAGTCCCAAAATCCAGTTTTATTTGTTATTATCTATCGTCCACCTGGTCATTACTGTGAGTTTCTCTGTGAATTTTCAGACCTTTTGTCTGACTTGGTGCTTAGCTCAGATAAGATAATTATAGTGGGCGATTTTAACATCCACACAGATGCTGAGAATGACAGCCTCAACACTGCATTTAATCTATTATTAGACTCTATTGGCTTTGCTCAAAAAGTAAATGAGTCCACCCACCACTTTAATCATTTCTTAGATCTTGTTCTGACTTATGGTATGGAAATAGAAGACTTAACAGTATTCCCTGAAAACTCCCTTCTGTCTGATCATTTCTTAATAACATTTACATTTACTCTGATGGACTACCCAGCAGTGGGGAATAAGTTTCATTACACTGGAAGTCTTTCAGAAAGCGCTGTAACTAGGTTTAAGGATATGATTCCTTCTTTATGTTCTCTAATGCCATATACCAACACAGTGCAGAGTAGCTACCTAAACTCTGTAAGTGAGATAGAGTATCTCGTCAATAGTTTTACATCCTCATTGAAGACAACTTTGGATGCTGTAGCTCCTCTAAAAAAGAGAGCTTTAAATCAGAAGTGCCTGACTCCGTGGTATAACTCACAAACTCGTAGCTTAAAGCAGATAACCCGTAAGTTGGAGAGGAAATGGCGTCTCACTAATTTAGAAGATCTTCACTTAGCCTGGAAAAAGAGTCTGTTCCTCTATAAAAAAGCCCTCCATAAAGCTAGGACATCTTTCTACTCATCACTAATTGAAGAAAATAAGAACAACCCCAGGTTTCTTTTCAGCACTGTAGCCAGGCTGACAAAGAGTCAGAGCTCTATTGAGCTGAGTATTCCATTAACTTTAACTAGTAATAACTTCATGACTTTCTTTGCTAACAAAATTTTAACTATTAGAGAAAAAATTACTCATAACCATCCCAAAGACGTATCGTTATCTTTGGCTGCTTTCAGTGATGCCGGTATTTGGTTAGACTCTTTCTCTCCGATTGTTCTGTCTGAGTTATTTTCATTAGTTACTTCATCCAAACCATCAACATGTTTATTAGACCCCATTCCTACCAAGCTGCTCAAGGAAGCCCTACCATTATTTAATGCTTCGATCTTAAATATGATCAATCTATCTTTGTTAGTTGGCTATGTACCACAGGCTTTTAAGGTGGCAGTAATTAAACCATTACTTAAAAAGCCATCACTTGACCCAGCTATCTTAGCTAATTATAGGCCAATCTCCAACCTTCCTTTTCTCTCAAAAATTCTTGAAAGGGTAGTTGTAAAACAGCTAACTGATCATCTGCAGAGGAATGGTCTATTTGAAGAGTTTCAGTCAGGTTTTAGAATTCATCATAGTACAGAAACAGCATTAGTGAAGGTTACAAATGATCTTCTTATGGCCTCGGACAGTGGACTCATCTCTGTGCTTGTTCTGTTAGACCTCAGTGCTGCTTTTGATACTGTTGACCATAAAATTTTATTACAGAGATTAGAGCATGCCATAGGTATTAAAGGCACTGCGCTGCGGTGGTTTGAATCATATTTGTCTAATAGATTACAATTTGTTCATGTAAATGGGGAATCTTCTTCACAGACTAAAGTTAATTATGGAGTTCCACAAGGTTCTGTGCTAGGACCAATTTTATTCACTTTATACATGCTTCCCTTAGGTAGTATTATTAGACGGTATTGCTTAAATTTTCATTGTTATGCAGATGATACCCAGCTTTATCTATCCATGAAGCCAGAGGACACACGCCAATTAGCTAAACTGCAGGATTGTCTTACAGACATAAAGACATGGATGACCTCTAATTTCCTGCTTTTAAACTCAGATAAAACTGAAGTTATTGTACTTGGCCCCACAAATCTTAGAAACATGGTGTCTAACCAGATCCTTACTCTGGATGGCATTACCCTGACCTCTAGTAATACTGTGAGAAATCTTGGAGTCATTTTTGATCAGGATATGTCATTCAAAGCGCATATTAAACAAATATGTAGGACTGCTTTTTTGCATTTACGCAATATCTCTAAAATCAGAAAGGTCTTGTCTCAGAGTGATGCTGAAAAACTAATTCATGCATTTATTTCCTCTAGGCTGGACTATTGTAATTCATTATTATCAGGTTGTCCTAAAAGTTCCCTAAAAAGCCTTCAGTTAATTCAAAATGCTGCAGCTAGAATACTGACGGGGACTAGAAGGAGAGAGCATATCTCACCCATATTGGCCTCTCTTCATTGGCTTCCTGTTAATTCTAGAATAGAATTTAAAATTCTTCTTCTTACTTATAAGGTTTTGAATAATCAGGTCCCATCTTATCTTAGGGACCTCATAGTACCATATCACCCCAATAGAGCGCTTCGCTCTCAGACTGCAGGCTTACTTGTAGTTCCTAGGGTTTGTAAGAGTAGAATGGGAGGCAGAGCCTTCAGCTTTCAGGCTCCTTTCCTGTGGAACCAGCTCCCAATTCAGATCAGGGAGACAGACACCCTCTCTACTTTTAAGATTAGGCTTAAAACTTTCCTTTTTGCTAAAGCTTATAGTTAGGGCTGGATCAGGTGACCCTGAACCATCCCTTAGTTATGCTGCTATAGACGTAGACTGCTGGGGGGTTCCCATGATGCACTGTTTCTTTCTCTTTTTGCTCTGTATGCACCACTCTGCATTTAATCATTAGTGATCGATCTCTGCTCCCCTCCACAGCATGTCTTTTTCCTGGTTCTCTCCCTCAGCCCCAACCAGTCCCAGCAGAAGACTGCCCCTCCCTGAGCCTGGTTCTGCTGGAGGTTTCTTCCTGTTAAAAGGGAGTTTTTCCTTCCCACTGTAGCCAAGTGCTTGCTCACAGGGGGTCGTTTTGACCGTTGGGGTTTTACATAATTATTGTATGGCCTTGCCTTACAATATAAAGCGCCTTGGGGCAACTGTTTGTTGTGATTTGGCGCTATATAAAAAAATTGATTGATTGATTGATTAAGAGTTTGATAATCCTCTCCTTTGTTTCAATTGACATGTCTCGTGTTGGAGCCATGATTCATGTTAGTCCACTTGGTGCAACAGCTCTCCAAGGTGTGATCACTCCTTTTTAGATGCAGACTAACGAGCAGATCTGATTTGATGCAGGTGTTAGTTTTGGGGATGAAAATTTACAGGGTGATTCCATAATTTATTCCTCAGAATTGAGTTATTCCATATTTTTTTCCCTCTACTTGGTCTAAAAAAGTAACTGTTACTGACTGCCACAATTTTTTTTTCCTGATTTCTTATAGTGTTTCTTAAAGCCAGAAAGTTGCCATTTGAAATTACATTAGTTTTGTGTCATGTCTGTGATCTGCTTTTTTTCTACAAAATTAAACAACTGAATGAACATCCTCTGAGGCCGGTGATTCCATAATTTTTGCCAGGGGTTGTAGGTCAAGATTAGCCATCTTTGAATTTGTCCAAGGTCTGTGTCCCAAGATTGGTCCCTGTGAATGTGAAAACTCTGGCAGTAATAGAACTGGACTTATGCTGAGCACAGATGGACAGACAGACAGACGCAATACCCGATGGCCATATTTGATGGCCTCGGGTAAAAATTTAATTTGCATCATATTTAAATTTATTTTATTTTATTCTACTTTGCATAGAGTCATTGATGTCTGAGAAGAGCCCATTATATGGAGAAAATAGGCCTTTAAGTCAAGCACAGAGGGACAATTAGCCTATACCACCCCTTTGAAATATGAATCACTGATTTAGAATACCCAACTTGGGAAATTCTGCCGGAAGAGGGGCTGAGCGGATGCATGAGTGAGGCCAATATTACATTTGTCATTGTCATGCAACTGCTGCCAGCGCTTGACTTCACAGATAAGACTCGGAAATAACAAGAAAAACGTTGTGAGAACTCTGTATTTTTTCATTTTTACGACATGTGGGGGGTCACAAAATTTCTTTTAGTTTGTGTGTTAAGCCAACTTTCATTAAAAAGGGGGATGGGCAGATACTCGGGGGAGGGGGTGCATTCTGATGCATAGATACGGCATTATTTTTTCACATTTCAATTCCAATGTTAAATATTATTGAGAATTAAAAGTTCATTGCTCTTTGAAATGATATACTTGCATTTTTATGCTATATTATCATTGTAACAATGGCATAAAATGGTCTTAAAATGATGTTTATGATAATATTGTGGTATTTTATGAGGCAATATATCGTCCAATGTGAAATGGCCATGTGAGAAGCAATCCCATGACCTTGCTGTGAGTCAACAGTGGTAACCACTAAGCCACTGTGCCGCACATGCAGGAACATGACCAAATATACGAGTATAGTACTGCTGAATTCGTGTTTTGTAAAGTAGATTTTCCATGGTGTTCAGTAAGAGGACAGAAACTTCTGACACCACTGTCTTTGAGCATCACACTATACCATACAATGGTAGAATTTTTTTTACAGTTAAAACATTTTCAACTTTTTACACTTGCTAGAGTAGTAATGACAAAGTCAATGTTGAGTTGTCTTTAATAATGGGAAAAGATCGAGGGGGTGGGCAGAGACACCCATTTTTATGTCAGGTAAGCTTGCTTGACATTACAGAGAGAATTTGAGCTGTAAAAAGTTGACCTTTTAAGCAACAATCAGAGGCAGTGCCTCCCTCGTAGTATAATATTGTGAAATGCTAAATTACTGTCTCACAGTTAAGCAAGTTATTGTTCATCTACTTAAGGGCCCTTACACAGAACAGCGTCATTTGTGAGTCCGTTTTGCGTTCTAAAACTTTGCAGAGACACAGAAGGGACACGAAAAACACCTATCTGTGTAACCTCTTCAGTGGCCTTTGTTCGGTATTGTTGTCTCCAGTGGACCTGGGGCACAACAGATGATGACACATTTTCACGGTGATCTGTCACTTTTTTGAGATATACAACCCCTGGCAAAAATTATGGAATCACCGGCCTCGGAGGATGTTCATTCAGTTGTTTAATTTTGTAGAAAAAAAGCAGATCACAGACATGACACAAAACTAAAGTCATTTCAAATGGCAACTTTCTGGCTTTAAGAAACACTATAAGAAATCAAGAAAAAAAGATTGTGGCAGTCAGTAACGGTTACTTTTTTAGACCAAGCAGAGGAAAAAAATATGGAATCACTCAATTCTGAGGAAAAAATTATGGAATCACCCTGTAAATTTTCATCTCCAAAACTAACACCTGTATCATATCAGATCTGCTCGTTAGTCTGCATATAAAAAGGAGTGAACACACCTTGGAGAGCTGTTGCACCAAGTGGACTGACATGAATCATGGCTCAAACACGAGAGATGTCAATTGAAACAAAGGAGAGGATTATCAAACTCTTAAAAGAGAGTAAATCATCACGCAATGTTGCAAAAGATGTTGGTTGTTCACAGTCAGCTGTGTCTAAACTCTGGACCAAATACAAACAACATGGGAAGGTTGTTAAAGGCAAACATACTGGTAGACCAAGGAAGACATCAAAGCGTCAAGACAGAAAACTTAAAGCAAAAAATCGAAAATGCACAACAAAACAAATGAGGAACGAATGGGAGGAAACTGGAGTCAACGTCTGTGACCGAACTGTAAGAAACCGCCTAAAGGAAATGGGATTTACATACAGAAAAGCTAAACAAAAGGCATCATTAACACCTAAACAGAAAAAAACAATGGGCTAAGGAAAAGCAATTGTGGACTGTGGATGACTGGATGAAAGTCATATTCAGTGATGAATCTCGAATCTGCATTGGGCAAGGTGATGATGCTGGAACTTTTGTTTGGTGCCTTTCCAATGAGATTTATAAAGATGACTGCCTGAAGAGAACATGTAAATTTCCACAGTCATTGATGATATGGGGCTGCATGTCAGGTAAAGGCACTGGAGAGATGGCTGTCATTACATAATCAATAAATGCACAAGTTTATGTTGATATTTTGGACAATTGAAAGGATGTTTGGGGATGATGAAATCATTTTTCAAGATGATAATGCATCTTGCCATAGAGCAAAAACTGCAAAAACATTCCTTGCAAAAAGACACATAGGGTCAATGTCATGGCATAGGGTCAATGTCAATGAGCAGATCTGATTTGATGCAGGTGTTAATTTGGGGGATGAAAATTTACAGGGTGATTCCATAATTTTTTCCTCAGAATTGAGTGATTCCATATTTTTTTCTTCTGCTTGGTCTAAAAAAGTAACCGTTACTGACTGCCACAATCTTTTTTTCTTGATTTCTTATAGTGTTTCTTAAAGCCAGAAAGTTGCCATTTGAAATGACTTTAGTTTTGTGTCATGTCTGTGATCTGCTTTTTTCCTACAAAATTAAACAACTGAATGAACATCCTCTGAGGCCGGTGATTCCATAATTTTTGCCAGGGGTTGTATATACTGGATTTGAGCGGTTTGCCATTGCCTTAAAGCATGAAGTCATATTTCTTCACTGGTTGTGTGCACAGAAAGAGAGAGAGAAAGATTTTCTCCGTCAATCAAGCGGGCAGCGTCAGCTAACTTGGCAGAAAAATGACATCATTGGATAATTAGCACCTTTCACTGGACTTTCTATGTCTGGAAAACAACTGACAGACATAAAAAACAGAAACTCATTTGTTAAAACCATGGCAGTGACTGAAAAAAGTCACATGGCTGCCGTCCATTTCCACCACCATGGGGAGGTGATGGTCTAGTGGTCCAGCGTTGGGCTTGACACCAAAGGATCCTCGGGTCAAATCCCAGCCTGACCAGAAAATCACTAAGGGCCCTTGGGCAAGGTCCTTAATCCCCTAGTTCAGGGGTGGCCAACCAGTCGGAGACCAAGAGCCACATTTCTTACTGTGTTACAGCAAAGAGCCACATCAGCACACGGGCACATGAACATGGGCACACAAACATTACTCATCCTTCAGCGTGCGCACACACACACACACACACACACACACACATACACACACACACACACACACACACACACCTCTGCTCAGTCAGATTAATTGTAAATACCCCTACAATAGTAAGACGACAGGCCAGCAACATCATACACATGGGCACACACCCCCAACCATCTCTTCCTCTCCCTCACTCTCTCACACACACACACACAGGCTCAGCCATATTGATGTCACTCCAACATGATAACAAATAACAAATGCCCCACACCAACATGATAATGACATATTTACTACAGTACCAAGACCACAGGCCATTCATTTTTCAATAATCAATATAGGGTGCACTTACTATGCATGTTGCTTAGTGGGACTTCTGGCATTCCTTCCCTTGAACAATCCTCCTCAAATCTGGCTCATACTCCATTGTTGCCACTCGAAGCAATTCTTTCACATGGGTGTCAGTCATAACAGAGCGGTGTTTTGATTTGACGTATTTCATGGTAGAAAATACAGACTCACAGACGTACGTTGAGCCAAACATTGACAGTATTTTAAGTGCAGCCCTTTAGACATTGGGGTATTTTTCCATTGACACACTTTTCCAGAACTCAGTGGTCCCTTCCCTTAAAGCAGGTTTCAGCTGGTCCTCCTCAGCGAGATCAATCATCTCCAACTCAGCGGCTGCCTCATCTGCGACTAGAGGGGCTTTCAAACAGTCCATATCCGCATTAAATGGGTCGACGAGGAATGTGATCCGTGGCCTTTTCAGTTGTAGATCGCGGAACCGGATCACAAAGGTTTCATGCAGGTTTTCAACCAGAGTTGCATATCTGGCTCCTTGCTTATTCAGGGTGTCACTGGTGACTTGCCCGCTAACTTTTAGCAGAGTGGAGAAATGCGTTAAATCTCTCTTTTGAATATGCGCCTTGAACAGCTTCAGTTTGTTGACAAATGCTAACACACTTTGCACTAGATCAGGCAGCACTTTCATTTTACCCTGCAGGGTAAGGTTCAGTCTATCCAAGTGGCCCAACATGTCGACCAAAAAGGCCAAATCCAAAATCCATTTGGGGTCCGAGAGCTGGGGATAGTCCTTGTTCTTCTCTTCCATGAAGAGTTTCACAGCATCCAAAAGTTCAAAGAAGCGAGAGAGTACCTTTCCCCTTGACAGCCACCTCACGGTGCAGTGTAGTGGCAGGTCACCTGGAAGCTCTTCGTCCAGCTCAGCAATGAAATTCTTGAATTGCCTGTGATTAAGAGCATGTGTACGGATGTAGTTGACAATTTCCTTCACAGGTTTCATGATGTTGTCTAAATTCAACGATTTAGACACGAGTTGCTCCCTGTGGATGATGCAGTGGAAATTCCAAAAGTCGGGAAATGTTTCGTCGTCATGGATGGTGCGCCATCCGTGGCTATTGCGGTTAGCTTCTGTAGGGGCAGATTTTCTTTCTTAAATGCAGCCATCATTGTTTCTTTCACATCTATGCCATGGGTTCGGTCTTTCAGTGGCACAATATCCAGGAGTTCTTCTTTGATCACACACTCCTTTGACACAAAGTGTGCAAATATTGCCAACTGAGGCTTGTCTTGTATGTCACAACTCTCATCCAATGCGACACTGAAATACTCGCATGCTTGAAGGTCAGAGTGCAACTGTGATTCAATAACTGTGTCAATGTCTGATATTCTGTGTTAACACTGTGGCGGGACAGTTGGAGGTCTGATGCCATGCATTTTAGTTTGTCGTTTTCAGGAGACAAGATTTCAACAGCGTCACTTATGCATTTTTTACCGAACTCCCCTTCGTTGTATGGCTTTTTAGCCCGTGCAATGTTCCAAGCCAGTTTATATGATGCAAGTGTTACTGTCTCTGACTGCTTCGTAAATTTTTTGAAAACCTGTACCTGCTTTTCTGCCTGACTTTTCAAAGTGGTCAGCTTGTGCTTGCGAAGTTCAGTCCCTTTTGGAAATTCCTGGTCAATGTTAGCGTGGAGTGAGCTGAAGTGACGCTGAAGATTTGAAGCCTTGAAATGCACCAATGACGACTGACATATAAGGCAGAATGGCTTGCCATTGCGTTCGACGAAAAAATATAAATTCTCCCACTCTGTTAGAAACGTCCTGTTTTCATCTTCATATTTTCTTTTTGCAGTGCATTTTTTCCCTGCCATTTTGAGATCTGACAGAAGATCGACCCCCTGACCTTCTTCTTCTTCTTCTTGCAATTTTTTGTTTTGCACCTGCGCATTTGCCATGATCTCGAAATACCGTAATAAACCCAAGTGAAGCACATTGAACAAAATTACCGTATTGAACTTAAGCGAAGCAAACACGCACATAAATACACACACAAACACAAACTTGGACATGAACGTAAGAGCCGCATGACACCAGGCAAAGAGCCGCATGCGGCTCGGAGGCGCGGGTTGGCCACTATGGCCCTAGTTGCTCCCTGTATATTGGGTGACTTGTATGGCAGCATCCTGACATCGGGGTGAATGTGAGGCATTGATGTGTAAAACGCTTTGAGTGTCTGATGCAGATGGAAAAGCGCTTTATAAATGCAGTCCATTTCTGGTTAATTAGCTTGTTAGTTCATTAATGCTACAAGTTGTCATCAGAATAGTAATCGGGGTGCAGATTACATTCAGCAGCTGCAAGTCCAGTGTCTGACATAACACGCATTTTCGGTGGTGGCCGAGCTCTGTTTAATGTCTGCTTGTGCTGACTTTGACACCAAAGCTTTCAGAAGCCATGTAAAAGTAAAATACAAGGCTCTCAACCTGATCTCGGCTCAAATTTGAACATGCACAAAACTTTCTGATTAACGTGGCTGACAAGGAACTAATTTTTCGCTTTATAACAGCGCTTTATCATGACAAGGAAGTCATTTTGCACTTTATAACAGCTCTTTATAAAATTAACTTCTTCACAAAAAAACCCGGCACACAGCCCTGATCATTCAGCATCCATTGGGCCGTCACAGCAGCATCTGTGCGGTCTTTGTGTGTGTGGCCTATGAAGCATTTGAGTATCCTCCAGCCTTGAAGACTCTTCTGCATTGGTCAGGTGCAGCTCCATTCTTCTCGGCGTCCATGGAGACAGTGACGTGTGTACCTTGCATGCCTTAGGTCCTGGCTTGCGCTCTGCATTTCTACAGCATCCTGTGGCGTTCTCTGCGATTTTCTGCTCACACAAGGGATGAGGAACAGACTGTGTAGTGGGGGTATTAACACATCGTAGTTGACAAAACTTGTCTCACTGCAGATCATGGATTCTAGTATAATGACCAGTATGACTGTTTTTCTGCTGTTAATATAATAGAGGCCACCAGGAGTTGCTGTGCAATAATAAACTACTCTCTAACAGCTAATAGGATTCTTTGGCCACAAAGCCAGAGCATTGGGTTTTTGGCCTTCTCATTAGAAAGTTTAGGTTTCTCACCAGCATTATAAAAGCGTAACGGCCTGTTGCACTTCTGCCTGAAAAAACCACTATGCATTTGGGCCGTTATGCTGTTTCCGAGGGTGTGTAGTGGTTAAATGATCATTTCTCCAGCTGAGTGTGGACCTGCTGTTTCTAAATCAGAACTCCAATCAGCTGAGAGAAATGATTATTTTTTCATCAACCTCAGTCAAAGCCATTTAATGATATCATTCCTGACTCACTTTTCTGCTTATTAAAGTCACTACCGGGCTCTCGTGTATTGTGGGGAAAGAAAAGAGAATCGTCCACTGTTTCACACTGTAGTTTTTTTTTTTTTTTCCTCATAACGTACCTTTTCCATGGGACAGCGCACATAGGTTCTCAAAGGTGGGGGAAAGTTCTCCTGCCTGCTGAAGTTTTTCTACAGTGCGCCACACACCGAAGTGGGGAAATGTTTTCCTGCAGCCATTGAAGTTCTCCTATAGTGAGCCACACACCAAGGTGGGGGAAAGTTCTCCTGCCCACTGAAGTTCTCCTATAGCGAGCCGCGCACTGAGGCGGAGAAAACGTTTTCCTGTAGCTGCTGAAATTTTCCTATAGTGAGCCACATACCGAGGTGGGGAAAAAGTTCTGTCTGTTGAAGTTCTCCTATAGTGAGCCTCAGACCGAGGTGGGGAAAAGTTCTCCTGCCCGTTGAAGTTCTCCTACAGCGAGCCACACACTGAGGTGGTGAAAAAGTTCTCCTGCCTGTTGATGTTCTCCAAAAGTGAGCCAAACAACAAGGTGGGGGAAAGTTCTCTTGCCTGCTGAAGTTCTCCTGTAGTGAGTAGTACACTGAGGTGGGGAAAGTTCTCCTGCCTGCTGAAGTTCTACTATAGCAAGCTGCACACCAAGGTGGGGAAAAAGTTCTGCCCGTTGAAGTTCTCCTACAGCGAGTTGTGCACCGAGGTGGGGAAAAAGTTCTGCCCATTGAAGTTCTCCTATAGTAAGCCACTTACTGAGGTCGGGAAAGAGTTTTCCTGCAGCCACTGAAGTTCTCCTATAGCGAGCCTCACACCGAGGTGGGGAAAATGTTTTCCTGCAGCTGCTGAAGTTCTCCTTTAGCGAGCTGTGCACCGAGTGCTGCAGGATAGTGGAGACTGGGGCCAGCTTCCCCTGGAAGAGTTTTTAATTTATATCCCTCTGAAACACTATTGTCTGCATTTTGAGAGCCAAATTTTGTGAAGTAAAGCCATATATATTTTTTGTTTTGCTTTTTTGTGTTTTGTAACAGCCTTACTTTAAAATGAGGCATCAGGCCAAAACACAGAACAGTGTAGACGTGTCAGGAACATCAGAACTGCTAATTTATACACAGCAGTTTGTTAAAGAAAATCCTCTTGTGTTTTTTTTTTACTTCAAGATTAATTTCTGATTACTGTACAGTTTGAAGTTAAATTTTTTTCCCATCCCATTACACTGAGAAAAAATCCTACTGAGAACCCTGGAGTCTGCCTCCCATGTTAGAGATCGTGAGTTCGTGTCCGAGGGGAGCAAGTGGGAGGAGTCAAAAACAAAACGCAGAGCATGCCACTACATTAACATTTGATTCCAGCAGAGATGTAAATTTTTATCTATATAATTTGATTGATTGTATCCTACCTCAGGGCCCCTTCACAGATAGTACGAATATGTACAACTCAGGGCAACACCCGTCAGAGCAGCTCGTATGAGCGCACCACGAAACATCGCGCTAACGGGCAGGCGTGCATGATGCTGGGGCGACGGTTTGTGCACACGGGAACACAGTGCCACCAACTGCACGATATGGTTACACGGGAACACAGCAGCTTTTCACAGCAGCTGCTGTGGAAAATAAAAATTTCATGCCACCAACAGGAGTCGAACCCGCGCCAAAAGCTCTGATTGCCAGTCAGAAACTTTACCACTGAGATATGATCGCTGTCCTGTGAAAGGCTGTGGGGAAACTACCTCATATCAGGAAGGACATGGACGTATTTAAAAATAGATAGATCGTTATTTATTCTACAGTACATCCAGAAAGTATTCAGTGTCTCACTTTTTCTGCATTTTATGTTACAGCTTTTTTCCCCCAAAATGGAGTAAATTAAATTTTTCCCTCAAAATTCTTCTGACAACATCCCATAATGACAACATAAAAAAGGTTGTTTTTGTGCAAAAAAACAAACAAACAAACAAACAAAAAAACAATCTAAGAAATCACATTTACACAAGTATTCACAACCTTTGCTCAACACTTTGTTGATGCACTTTTGGCAGCAATTACAGCCTCACATACACATACTGTGTGTGCAAATTTTGTCCATTATAATCGAAATCCGCTATATGTACAACCCCTGACAAAAATTATGGAATCACCGGCCTCGGAGGATGTTCAGTCAGTTGTTTAATTTTGTAGAAAAAAAGCAGATCACAGACATGACACAAAACTAAAGTCATTTAAAATGGCAACTTTCTGGCTTTAAGAAACATTATAAGAAATCAGGAAAAATAATTGTGGCAGTCAGTAACGGTTACTTTTTTAGACCAAGCAGAGGGAAAAAAAATATGGAATCACTCAGTTCTGAGGAAAAAATTATGGAATCATGAAAAACAAAAGAACGCTCCAACACATCACTAGTATTTTGTTGCACCACCTCTGGCTTTTATAACAGCTTGCAGTCTCTGAGGCATGGACTTAATGAGTGACAAACAGTACTCTTCATCAATCTGGCTCCAACTTTCTCTGATTGCTGTTGCCAGATCAGCTTTGCAGGTTGGAGCCTTGTCATGGACCATTTTCTTCAACTTCCACCAAAGATTTTCAGTTGGATTAAGATCCGGACTATTTGCAGGCCATGACATTGACCCTATGTGTCTTTTTGCAAGGAATGTTTTCACAGTTTTTGCTCTATGGCAAGATGCATTATCATCTTGAAAAATGATTTCATCATCCCCAAACATCCTTTCAATTGATGGGATAAGAAAAGTGTCCAAAATGTCAGTGTAAACTTGTGCATTTATTGATGATGTAATGACAACCATCTCCCCAGTGCCTTTACCTGACATGCAGCCCCATATCATCAGTGACTGTGGAAATTTACATGTTCTCTTCAGGCAGTCATCTTTATAAATCTCATTGGAACGGCACCAAACAAAAGTTCCAGCATCATCACCTTGCCCAATGCAGATTCGAGATTCATCACTGAATATGACTTTCATCCAGTCATCCACAGTCCATGATTGCTTTTCCTTAGCCCACTGTAACCTTGTTTTTTTCTGTTTAGGTGTTTTAATGATGGCTTTCGTTTAGCTTTTCTGTATGTAAATCCCATTTCCTTTAGGCGGTTTCTTACAGTTCGTTTACAGACGTTGACTCCAGTTTCCTCCCATTCGTTCCTCATTTGTTTTGTTGTGCATTTTCGATTTTTGAGACATATTGCTTTAAGTTTTCTGTCTTGACGCTTTGATGTCTTCCTTGGTCTACCAGTATGTTTGCCTTTAACAACCTTCCCATGTTGTTTGTATTTGGTCCAGAGTTTAGACACAGCTGACTGTGAACAACCAACATCTTTTGCAACATTGCGTGATGATTTACCCTCTTTTAAGAGTTTGATAATCCTCTCCTTTGTTTCAATTGACATCTCTCGTGTTGGAGCCATGATTCATGTCAGTCCACTTAGTGCAACAGTTCTCCAAGGTGTGATCACTCCTTTTTAGATGCAGACTAACGAGCAGATCTGATTTGATGCAGGTGTTAGTTTTGGGGCTGAAAATTTACAGGGTGATTCCATAATTTATTCCTCAGAATTGAGTGAGTCCATATTTTTTTCCCTCTGCTTGGTCTAAAAAAGTAACCGTTACTGACTGCCACAATTTTTTTTCTTGATTTCGAATAGTGTTTCTTAAAGCCAGAAAGTTGCCATTTGAAATGACTTTAGTTTTGTGTCATGTCTGTGATCTGCTTTTCTTCTACAAAATTAAACAACTGAATGAACATCCTCCAAGGCCGGTGATTCCATAATTATTGCCAGGGGTTGTATAAAATGGACAAAAATTATAATGATGGACACACTTTGCTGGTCCACCTGAATCTATTATATGCGAATTTTACTGTGTGTGTGTGTGTGTGTGTGTGTGTGTGTGTGTGTGTGTGTGTGTGTGTGTGTGTGTCTATATATATATATATATATATATATATATATATATATATATATATATATATATATATATATATATATATATATATATATATATATATGGCTCAATATGCTGTTATGAAAGTGTAACACAAAGTTCAATTTTTCAAGTTACATGTTTTTATTGCAAACTAGTCAGAAATTGTAGTACACATATATTATTTTTGACGGACAATTCTCAGGTTGTTTTCAACTTGTTATAATTTCTTAATACGCGTATCTTTTATACAAATTGACGATGTATATCAGAGAATACATAGTAGAATTGTACAAAGAATAGTACAAAGTAGAATGCCCATCTAAGTGTAAATGTTAGCTGTAGTTTGTGCGACTTTTAGCCATCTATATCTCCCACTTGGTTTTGACAGATGGCGTAACATCTGCAAGGGTCATTTTTAATTTAATTTTTTTGTACTTAAAATTGACTCAAGGGCCTTTTATTTACTTTTAATTTTTCATTTCATGGGTTTTCTATTGACTAATGCACAATGCAATTGCCTTGAGGTTGGTTTGAAAAAAATATGACCTGGTTGAAAAAGTGAGGTCCAATCGTGTTATAATACTATGTGATGAAAAAAAGTGGATTTTCCAAACTTCTTTTCTTTATTTTATGAGCAACGAAATACACTCAAATTATGCTTACTATATATACATTAGTTACATTAGTGTTAACAATGACAAACATTTCTATTCAACAATCCATATTTAATAAACACATTCATGAAGTACCTCAGGTGTAATATAACGGTTTAGCATATTGTGAGCTATATATATATATATATATACACACAACAGCTGATGAGAGATTTTGAGGTGATACTGTCGCTTTAAGGACTTCCCAGAGAAGTTTCAGAAGAAGTCAGTTTCAGCATTTTATCCGGATATTCCACTGTTAAAGGAGATTTTTTTAATGAAAGACGTGCGGGCGGATTGCAGTGTCGGCTCGCAGCCGCCGCGACGCTCCGCCACAGGAAAAACACCTCCGTTGGAAGCCTTAAGGACAAGTTGGAACATGTCCAGCTGTTAAACAATTTCTCATATACTCACTCCACTGAAAGCCATCAAAAGCCGCCTGGATTTTACAAATGGTTATCAACACGGAGGTGTTTTTCCTGTGCCACCGCGCCGGCTGCGTCCTGACGCGCGGACCCATCCGCACGTCTTTCATTAAAAAAAATCTCCTTTAACAGTGGAATATCCGGATAAAATGCTGAAACCGACTTCTTCTGAAACTTTTCTGTTCTCTCACGACGTCCTGGATCAATAGAGCCCGGTTTTCAGCTTGAAACAGGCTGACGACGGCGCCTGGGAGTCTCGCTCCGTGGGAAGTCCTTAAAGCGACAGTATCACCTCAAAATCTCTCATCAGCCGATTAAAATTTTCACCGAAAACCAGCTTAATTTTTCGAACCGTGTCCACTTCGATGTGTCTCACAGGTTTAGAAAAAATTTTGATCAAACAAAGCGCCAGTCTCTCAGCAACTTCTCAGACAAAGGAATTCCGACGAGGGGCTGGACGACTCCTCCCACAAGGAGTGCTCACAGGCGAATGACGTCACCGACAGGCGTGGAAAAACTCACGCATGCGCACGAGGGTTCAAGCATGTCTGACGTAAAAACATATGAATGAAATCCATATAGTTTTTGAAAAAAATAAAAAGGACCTATACTTTATTGACAGCCCTCGTGTATATGTATATATATATATATATATATATATATATATATATATATATATATGGAAGTTTCACAGGACAAGTTGGCACATGCCCAGCTGTTAAACAATTTCTCGGATACTCACTCGACTGAAAAGCCACCGAAAGCCGTCTGAATCTTACGAATGGTTTCCAACACGGAGGTGTTGTTTGTCCTGCGCCATGGGCGGCTGCGTCGTGACGCGCGAATCCGTCTGCACGTCTTTCATTACAAAATCTCCTTTAACAGTGGAATGTGCCGATAAAGTGCTGATCCCGACCTCTTCTGAAACTTCTCTGCTTGTCACATGACGTCCTGCATCAACAGAGCCTTAAATTTGGAAGTGATCTGCTCATTCCAGCCTGTCGATGGCCGCTCGGGGCGCGGTGCACTCTCCGCCGCCGTGGACCGTTTTTAATCCAGTTTTAATGGTTCTTAATCCGTGTGATACCGATAGAATCTTCACCGAAATCCATCTGAATCTTTCGAATGGTTTCCAACTGGCTGTCTCTAACAGTTTCTGAAAAAAATTTCATGGAGCAAAGCGGCAGCCTCTCAGCCATTTCCCTGACAATAAAAATCCGATGAGGGGGGTGGACCAGTGCTCACTCAAAGCCTGCCCACAGGCAAATGACGCAACCGACAGGCGTGAAAAAACTCACGCATGCGCACGAAGGTTCAAGCTTGTCTGATGCAAGCGCACATGATTCAAATCCATATAGTTTTTGAAAAAAATAAAAAGGTCGGATAGTTTTCTCACATACCTCGTAGTAGTGCTATGTGACTAAAAAGATTAATCCAGGTTTTGAGTATATTTCTTATTGTTACATGGGAAACAAGGTACCAGTAGATTCAGTAGATTCTCACAAATCCAACAAGACCAACCATTCATGATATGCACACTCTTAAGGCTATGAAATTGGGCTGTTAGTAAAAAAAAAAGTAGAAAAGGGGGTGTTCACAATAATAGCATCTGCTGTTGACGCTACAAACTCAAAACTATTATGTTCAAACTGCTTTTTTAGCAATCCTGTGAATCACTAAACTAGTATTTAGTTGTATAATCGGTTTCTCATGATTTTGTCACATCTGCGAGGCATTCATTTTGTTGGTTTGGAACCAAGATTTTGCTCGTTTAGTAGTGTGCTTGGTGTCATTGTCTTGTTGAAACACCCATTTCAAGGGCATGTCCTCTTCAGCATAAGGCAACATGACCTCTTCAAGTATTTTGACATATCCAAACTGATCCATGATACCTGGTATGCGATATATAGGCCCAACACCATACTAGGAGTAACATGCCCATATCATGATGCTTGCACCACCATGCTTCACTGTCTTCAGTGTGAACTGTGGCTTGAATTCAGAGTTTGGGGGTTGTCTCACAAACTGTCTGCGGCCCTTGGTCCCAAAAAGAACAGTTTTACTCTCATCAGTCCACAAAATATTCCTCCATTTCACTTTAGGCCAGTTGATGTGTTCTTTGGCAAATTGTAGCCTCTTCTGCACGTCTTTTATTTAACATGGGACTTTGGGGGGTTTCTTGCAAATAAATTACCTTCACACAGGCGTCTTCTGTCACAGCACTTACAGGTAACTCCAGACTGTCTTTGATCATCCTGGAGCTGATCAATGGGTGAGCCTTTGCCATTCTGGTTATTCTTCTACCCATTTTGATGGTTGTTTTCCATTTTCTTCCACGCATCTCTGTTTTTTTTGTAGCATTGGAGATCATTGTAGAATCTACAATGATCTCCAAAAAATTATAGGCTGTTCATCTACAATGTAGATGAACAGCCTATAATTTTTTGCACCTGCATATAAGTTTTGCCCTCTCCAATCAACTTTTTAATCAAACTACGCTGTTTTTCTGAGCAATGTCTTGAACGTCCCATTTTCCTCAGGCTTTCAAAGAGAAAAGCATGTTCAACAGGTGCTGGCTTCATCCTTAAATAGGGGACACCTGATTCACACCTGTTTGTTCCACAAAATTGACAAACTCACTGACTGAATGCCACACTACTGTTATTGTGAACACCCCCTTTTCTACTTTTTTTACTAATAGCCCAATTTCATAGCCTTAAGAGTGTGCATATCATGAATGCTTGGTCTTGTTGGATTTGTGAGAATCTACTGAATCTACTGGTACCTTGTTTCCCATGTAACAATAAGAAATATACTCAAAACCTGGATTAATCTTTTTAGTCACATAGCACTACTATTATTCTGAACACCACTGTATATATTTATTTATTAAATAGGAAAATGCTGACCTTTCTTTGAGACCAGTGAAGATGGTAAAGGTGTTATTGTTTTGGAATTACAGGTGAAGCTAAGAACCTGGGTCCTGTCTCAGGTCCTAATCGACAAAGAGATCTCTGTACCTTTTGCACCATAAATTTGGATCAGGAGGAGGTGTTCCGCACCAGAGTGTTTGACAAGAGCCTCAGGTAAGCAGTTTACCTCTTAAATGTATTGGTTTGCAACTTGCTACCAAATTGTTTCCAGTTAGGACTTCAGTTTTGCAAGATATGACACAACTGAGTTCTAATTGTGGTAAAAGCATTCCATAATGTGAAGTTTCACTTCACCCTATTCTTTTTTGTTTTTTGTTTTACTAGCACCCATCTTGAACTTAATTTACATTACTTACTTTATGATATTTTTACTTGATACAACACTGCTTTGTGGCAAGCTAAATTGTTGTAGGTCTTACTTGGACTGACAAAAGGACAGTTATGATTTTTTTTTTTTGAGAACCTACTGCAACCTACCACAAATAAAATATTTGACAGGGCTACAATCTGGTCAGTTTATCTCCCATTACCCTTCATCCCCAATCTCACACATTGTCATGATTGGATTTTTCCTTTTCTAAAGGGTACAGCAATTTAAACCAGCTAATGTAAACCTCTTCCTTTTACAGCCCTTTTTATAGAGAGGACTTCTACTTTGAGATCCCACGCCCATTTCAGTATTTGTCCTTCTATGTTTATGCTAAGAGCGTTTTCCAAAGGGACCTACCTGTTGGTAAGTTATATTAAGTGAGCTCATTACACAAGTATAGTTTCTGATGAGAATTGATGATTACCGGTATATTGATGTGTGTGTGTGTGTGTGTGTGTGTTTTATTTTTCCTCAGGTAAAGTGTCTATCCGGAAGGAGGATCTATGTAAATATAGTGGAAAGGAAGATTGGTTCAGCCTTCAACCAGTCAATCCAAATTCTGAAGTCCAGGTAATTTTGTGCATGCATTGGGTAATTAAGGGCAAAGTTAGCCCCCCCCCCCCCATTTATTTTTTTATATCACCTCAATATCAATATCACCTCAATTAAGGTGGTGTTGCTGTGTGATAACAGTTTTCACTTTGAGTGTTGGATTTTCACATGCTAAGGTTGCCTTCAAGACAGCTGGGAAAACCAGTGTTGTTGCAAGGGTTCTGGAAAACCGTTGTTGCAGATCCACCAAATAGCCACTCAATACCAGCCCAACAGTCAATAAAACCAGCCCAATACCACAATTCAAAGCATACCCATACAAAATCATATGTACTGCTTTAAATGTCCAACAGCATTACGATCATTGTGTAATGTATCGTAATATATACAAAGTAACACAGTAAGTGTTCAGTGTGTTTAAGCATTAAAATAGATCTACGGACCTGAGAACACTGTGAAAAATATTGACCTTAGATCAGTTCTTTTCCCAGAATGGCACTTTTATGGAAACTATAAAACAGACTTTCCCTAAATCCTCCCAGAGTTTTGTCAGACCTACATAAACTGCTCATGCAGACTCAGTATTGCATACTTGGATACTACAGCTGTTTAGTTTTTTTACTTGAACTATTTTGTGGACAGTTGCTTTTGCAATGTAAACATATGTTTCCCATGCCAATAAAGCCTCTTTGAATTTAATTAAAAATATCTACAGATACATGCGCAAACACCTTATTGAACGTAAAGAAACAAACATTTACCAGGAAACACACCAGAGGACCACACTAAGTAGTAATAATTTAACATTAACTAATTACGGCAGATAAATTATTGCAAGAGTGACTTTGGTCCATTGGTGACAAACTGAAGTCCACGTGGTGTTGCTGTACCACTTCCACTGCAAATCGTGCAGCGCTGGAAATTGGACAGTGATAGGCTGTAATCTTTGACAGTTTATCTCATATTTGGAGCGACTAGGTTGTCCCATGTCAAAGACTGCTTGTGAAGCAGTCGACATGTCCAGCCTTCTTTCCCTCACAAATGAAGGATACAACAGCGGTTTCCTTCACAACTCAAACAGTCCAATGAGTCATTGTGCGTTTTTTTTTTCCTTGAGAAAACGGTTGGTAAATTTAGATTTTTTTGGGTGGGGGGGAGAAAAGGACTCCTTTAAGCTCCATATGTACAACTGTAAATAAGTAATATTTCTAAACAGATAAGTATTGAAAAATGTTTTGTAAACTACAGTTTACTTCCACAACGCTAGCTTGGTGTGTGCAGTTGTCAAGGTAGCAAAGAGATAAGAGCAGAGAAATGTAATGATGCAACAGTAAAACACTCCATGGGCTAAACTATCTCATTTCAAAACAGTTTGTTCCGGCCTCCTTGTGTCTGAAGGGCTGAAGCCTGAAGAGTTTCATGGAACACAGACCTTAGAAGGGTGCAGGCCCTGAATTGGGAGAAAGCCAGATAGCGCTATCAGCGACATAATGTTCTTGTTGGTACATAAGAATAAAAGTTAGCCAAACAGAAAAGTCTCAGGGCATTGTTAGATTGGTCTCGTTGACACCAAGAAGCCACTAAATGCTTAATTACTTGAAGCGTCTGCTCAGCTCATCATTCTCAACACAATATTGTTGGGTATGTGGAGGAAGCTTGAACGCATCATTTCCGTGATAAGATTCATTAAATTTCAATGCTGTGTGCCTGGGTGATGCAGATGGTCTTTTACAGCATGAAATTAAGATGTAATCCAAACAAGCAGTTGGTAAGCACTGCCACTGCAATTCTACATATAGCGATGCTGAAACAGAAGGAGCCGATAGGCTTTTTATCACGTGATGCATTTGAAACAGTGGCCAATGGGAAAGCTCCAGAGTGAGAAAAATCCCTGTGTCACAAATCCCGTTTGTGATGTCGGACGGGATTTCATGGTGCAGTCAGGGACCGGAGTCTGGATGTTCAGTTTGGTGACATCAGAGTTGTGTCTCTGCTTTTTGAAGATGATGTGGTTCTGTTGGCTTCATCAGGCAGTAACCTCTGATGTGCACTGAGCAGGTTGATTTTACAGATGATTCTGTGATCTTTGCAGAATCAGTGGATATCTGATTGTAGCACTTGAGAAGCTGAGTATCAGGAATGTTGGACAGAAATGGCTGGACACAAGTGCAGGACTCGACACATTAGCTCTGGTTTAAAAAGGTGTTTACTGAATAACTCAGTGGGGTCCGATACACAGTGAGGCAGTCCTAAAAGAGCAAACAGATCAGAATCATCAGGCAAAGGCGTGGTCAAAAACACAACGTGGCAGCAGGACTTGAAAAAACACAAACTCAGACCTAGAAGTGAAGTCACAAGGCGCAACGATCAGGCAAATCACTAGTGCAACTAGTGGGGCTTAAATACACCTTGGTGATGAGCTGCAGATTGGAAACACGTGTGGAAAGATCCAGAAATGGGTGTGGCCCAGACAGAGTGTAACGCCTACCACCAAGCACCAAGAGAGACAGCCAAGAGAGGTAAGGACAGACAAAGTCCAAGCAGGAAACACCCAGCCAGAGAAGACACACAGACAACACAAAATCAAAACTAATACTTAAACTAAACATGGCAGACTACAAGACCAAACACAGAACATGGCAGGATCCCCCTCCTAATGGCCGGCACCCGACAGCCCAGGGGAATCAGGATGCAGAGCATGGAAGTCCGTAATCAAGTCCGAGTCCCGGATGAAATGGGAGGGTTCAGTCCACCAGGTACTGCACCCCCCACCCCCCCCACCCACCCCTCCACACACACACACACACACACACACCGACAAGACCCCAAGAGGCACCGCACCGAAAAGGCCGGTCCGCCGTCCATGAACCGTGCGGGCAGTGGGGGAACGGCTGGAGGACACAAAGGACTGGTGTGGACAGGCTTCACATGGCTGACGTGGAAGGTGGGATGAATCCTCAATGACCTGGGCAACCGAAGGCAGACAGTTAAAGGATTTATGACTTTTGTGATGGGGAACAGACCAATGAACCTGGGAGCGAACCGGATGGGCAGATGGCATGTAGAGAGCCAGGCCCTTTCTCCAGTGGAATAATCAGGTGCTTGCACCCTCTTCCTGTCCGCTGCGACCTTGTAAGCAGATGATGCATGCAGTAAGGCCCGAAGGGCTCACTCCCAGGTCCATCGACAGCGGAGGATGAGGGACAGGGCCAAAGGCACAAGGGAGGTCAAGTCTGTGGAAGAAAACAGTGGAGGTTGAAAACCCTGGCACACGTGGATGCAAAGGGTAAGCAGTTGTGAGCGAGCTCGGTCCATACTAGCTGGGAGGACCAGGAGGCTGGGTGCTGAGAGGCGAAAATACGCAGACCCTTTTCTAACTCTTGGTTGACTCTTTCCGATTGTCCGTTAGCCTGCGGATGGTACCCGGAGGTGAGGCTGGAGGAGACCCCCAGCAGACGACAAAACTTCTCCACAATTGAGAAATATACTGCGGGCCATGGTCAGAAACAGTGTCCTGTGGAAACCCATGTAACCTAAAACGTGGGTTAACAAAGTCAATCAACAACGGTGAGTATTACAGTATATCCCTGGAAAGGCAGCAAGCCTGTTACAAAATCTACCGAGATCTGTGACCATGGTTGTGTTGGGACGGGTAATGGTTGGAGTTTACTGGACGGTGGTCGGGTGGAAGATTTGCACATAGCACATGCCTGACATGCCCTGTTTTATTCCGACACGTCAGAGAGCAGCCACGGCCACCAGAACCTCTCCTGGATGATGTGTGCGGTGTTCTTAATGGCCCAGATGGCAAGTGAAGTGACTTTCATGAGCCCAACGAATGACCTCCCCCTGTAGTGAGTCCAGCACAAACAACTTCCCCTGAGGACAACCTGGAGGAATGGGAACGTTAAGTGCAGTGGACCGGACCCTAATCTTAATGTCCCAGGTGATAGCAGGGACGAAGCAGGATGCGGACAAGATGGTACTGGGCACTGATTGTTCTTCTGACGGGTCTTCGCGCCGGCAAAGGCATCAGGCTTGCCATTTTTAAAGCCAGGCCAGTATGACAAGATGAAGTTGAAGCAACTAAAGAAGATGGACCACCTAGCTTGCCGGGAATTGAGCCGTTTGGCCGAGCATAGGTATTCAAGATTTTTATGATCGGGCCACACTAAGAATGGTACATGTGCCTCTTCTAGCCAATGGCACCACTCCTCCAAGGCCACTTTATCCGCCAACAGTTACTAGTCGCTGATGTAACTACGTTCGGCCTGAGACAAATTCTTGGACAAATAAGCACAAGGATGTAACTTCCTATCTGCAGGATCAATTTGAGACAAAATGGCTCTGACACCAACGTCGGAAGCATCCACCATGACCACGAACTGTTGAGCAGGGTCAGGGAGGAGTAGAACTGAGGTCGCTGTGAAGTGCTTCTTTAGGACCCGAAATGCCTCATCACACTCTGGAGACCAGTGAAAGGTCTGGAGGGATGAGGTGATATTATGCAGAGGAGCTGCTACTGAACTGAAATTTCGAATGAATCTACGGTAAAAGTTTGCAAAGCCTAGGAATCTTTGGACCTCCTTCTGTTTTTTTGGGGGGTTACCTAATCACATACTGCAGCTATCTTTTCCGGGTCCATATGGATTTTCCCTGGTGCAGTTACGAGCCCCAAAAACTAGACTGGATTTATGAAATTCACATTTTTATGCTTTAACAAATAAATGGTTTCTCAACAGCGTCTCGAGTACTAAATGCACCTGCCGCATGTGTGTTTCTTCATCAGAGGAAAAGATCAAAATGTCATCTAGAAACACAAATATACAAATTTATTCAAAAACATGCGTAGAACGTCATTGACCAGGTATTGGAATACAGCAGGTGCATTAGTTAAGCCAAAGGGCATGACTAGATACTCGTAGTGGCTGGTGGGAGTATTGAATGCCGTCTTCCATTCATCTCCTTGTCTGATCCGCACTAAATGGTATGCATTGCGGAGGTTGAGCCTTGTAAAGATTGTGGCGCCCTCTAGTAGCTCAAAAGCATCTCAAAAGTGGTGGCTATCAGTGGCAGGGGATAACGATTCTTTACAGTGACATCATTAAGTCCGCGATAGTCAATACAGGGATGTAGCGACTTGTCTTTCTTTTCTACAAAGAAAAACCCGCCCCTGTGGGCGAGGACGAAGGATGAATCACCTCCAAAGATTCCTGGATATAATCGTACATTGCAGTGCGTTCAGGAGCAGTCAGAGGAAACAGCTTTCCCTGCGGAGGACTGGCACCTTGAAGTAACTCAGTGGCACGATATGCTCGATGTGGAGGTAGTGATTTAGCCTTAGATTTACTGAAAACTTCTGCGAGATCATGATAAAACAGACATACCCCGTTTAGATCAGGAGTAGGTGAAACGACAATCTTGGCAGACGTGAAAACACTGCGCCCCGCACAGGCGGGTCCCCATGAACTGATTTGTCCTTTGGACCAATTTATCTGAGGACAATGTTTTTTTTTAACCAGGGATCCCCCAAAATAGCTGAGTGAGTTATTTTGTCAAATACGTGAAAGCTTATGGTTTCTGAATGGGTTCCTGCAATGATCAGCTGAACTGACTGAGTGCGGTAAGTGTGGTAAGACCAAGCTCATGGCCATCTACGGCATCCATTACCAGAGGACGTAGATGCAGTGTAACTTAAGGTGCAGGGACCTGGCAAGAGAGGATTGCAACAAATAAGCATCTGAGCCAGAATCAATGAACAGGAGCATGGAACAGGAGGAATATTCTGAGATAAATTTCGCTGTGATCATATTTTGAGGAGTAACCGAAGAAATGGAATTCTGACAAACCTGCAACCCGATCTTGACCGCGTGGGGGCACCCCTGGATTGGCAGTCAGTGACCACATGCCCTGCCTGCCCACAGTAGAAGCACAGGCCCAAGTCCTTACGGCACTGCCCTCCCTTGGTGGTCAGCCAGGTGCAACCCAGCTGCATGGGTTCCCCTGTGGAAGTACGAGGAGGGCAGGAGCCGGGAGGTGAAGACCCAGCGTGACAAGCTGGAGGTGTCTCTGTACGCTGGACCGGAAGGTGCACGTCCTGTCGAGGCCAGTCTGCCAGCTGGTGGGGATAGCAAGCGCTATGAGCTCATCCAAGTACTTCGGAAGATGGATAGTGATCAGTTGTTCCTGGATCTGAGCAGAGAGGCCCTGGAAAAACGCATCTTGGAGCTCCGCCAGGTTCCACTCGCTCTTCGCCGCCAGGATGTGGAAGTTGATGGCATAATCGGCGACTCGTCTGCTTCCTTGCTGAAGCCGCATCAGGGAACGGGCTGCCTCTTGCCCCGGTGATGTTTGCTGGAAAACCTGGAGATTAGCGGTCTTCAACACCTGGAGAAAGGCAGGTGGTTAAAAACACAACGTGGCAGCAGGACTTGAAAAAACACAAACTCAGAGCTAGAAGCTAAGGCACAAGGCGCAGTGATCAAGCGAATCACTAGTGCAGCCATTGGGGTTTAAATACACATTGGTGATGAGCTTCAGATTGGAAACACGTGTGTGGAAAGATCCAGAAATGGGTGTGGCCCAGACAGAGTGTAACGCCTACCACTAAGCACCAAGAGAGACAGCTAAGACAGGTAGGGGCAGACAAAGTCCAAGCAGGAAACATCCAGCCAGAGAATACACAGAGACAACACAAAATCAAAACTAATATTAAACTAAACATGGCAGACTACAAGACCAAACACAGAACATGACACTGAGTGCGGAATCGGAGTGTGTGGGTTTGCGATTGCTGTGGATCAAGACTAAGATCCAGGTCTTTAATGACTTCCTGGATTCATCCATCAGAGCTCTCTTTGTAATGAAATTGACATTCACTTATTTGGGTAATGATGTTCTTGTCTCTGGGTCCTCACCCTTTAATATCGAGAGATGCCTTGGAAGAGCTTGTGGATTCATGAAGTAACTGTGTACAGATGTTTGTTGATGCCGATATCTTTGTGGCATAATAACAATCCAAGTTTTTAGGGTGCTGCCTGTTTTACTATATGGTTGTGAGTCATTGATGCTATCCAGTGACCTGATGCTATGACTGGAGGTCTATGCTACTCTGTCTCTTTGGAGAATCTTTGGGGATGACTTTGTGCCAAACACGTGGTTACTTAGAGAGAGATGAGGAGTATCACTTGCATTGTGAGGGTTTGTCAACTTGTGCACAATACAGTGCACAATTGCCTGAGTGTTGTGGGTCCCAGTGACTGGAGAAGGCCAAGAGGAGGCCCACACTGCACCTGGCTATGGCAGATTGATGGTTATTCTAAAGATATGGGGAGGGACCAGTTCTCTGCCTAGGTGGTTGCCATTAAGGACCCAAGGTGATTCCAAGGTGTCATGAATGCAGCAATGCAGGGCACCAGTGCATGCTGTCAGATTTGATATAACTTTGAATTAAGGTTGAATCCCATCTCAGTTGTGTCATTTCAACCCCACTGTGGTGGTGTATAGAGCTAAATCACAGAAATTGTCACTGTCCAAATACTTATGTGCTTGACTGTATGTAAAGGATCATGTGAGACGCAGATATTATTAACCACAGATGATATTATGAGAAGCCTCATAAGCATTTGGCAAGGACTCGCTTTGTCATTTCCAAAGGAAGATGCATTACTATGGCAACAGGGTCCTACTCCACTGAATAGACCTTTCCTTTTTAAATAGGAAACGGTGTGTA
The DNA here is from genome assembly GCF_902500255.1 of Thalassophryne amazonica. Lineage (NCBI taxonomy): Eukaryota > Metazoa > Chordata > Actinopteri > Batrachoidiformes > Batrachoididae > Thalassophryne > Thalassophryne amazonica. The sequence continues at coordinate 81,686,378 of NC_047106.1, forward strand.
GTTGTTGATGATTGTGCCTCAGCATGTGCATCTGTGGTCTTAGGAATCCCACAAGGAAATGTTCTTAACCCAACATTATTTATTGTATTCATCAATGGCATCAATAAAAATGTATTGTCAAACGTCAGACTTTTCTTGGATGACAGGTTAATATATACAAAAATGAATAGAGCTGAGGACCACATAAAAGTACAGCAGATGAGACTCACCAAACGTAACATACTGTAGATCTTAAGGGGCTTTCACATTGAATGCGTCGGAAGCGTCAGAGGCATCACAAATTGGTCTAAAAAGCATTATTTTCAATGAGATGCGTTGCTTTTTAGAGGCATCAGAAGCGTCGCGTCAAAAGCTGGGAGCGCGCATTGCTGCTTATCAGCAGGCTGACACGGTCAAAGTTCAACCCAATCCAAATGTCGGTGCTCTGAGCTGTGACGTAGCTTCGCGCTGTCCAATAGGAACGCAGCGTCGGGCCAAAACACGGAAGGCTAGTGGCAGAAACCGCTGATCTGTACAAAACAGAAATGTGTCACAGGACTGCACATTTATAGAGCAGTTTTCTGAAGAAAAATCCTTGGAAATGTTTTTGTTGTTGTTGTTGTTGTTGTTTGTTACCTCAGAATTTCTGATTACTGTTAAAAAAAAAAAGTTTAGAACACTTGTAATTAAAATAGCTAAATAAATCAATAAATGGTTCTTTAGAAACCTTTCATCTGTAAATTAAGATCACCTGTTATTTCAGATTAGATAATTTCTTGTTTAACATAAGGAACCTCGGAAATTTATTTTTAGATAAAATAACATGGAAATTTGTACATTTTTTAAGTGTAGTAGATTATCTAATTTCAACCAGAAAAACAGACACTGCAAATAAATACAAATGTTTATTATAAATGCAACAGGAAATAATTTAACAATGACTGCAGTGTGATTGTAAAGTAGGATTTCTGTGACATAAACCTCATGATGAATTTTTTTATAGTCATTTCAACTTGTAATTTCGCCAAAATGTATAATTGCCTTTAATGTTGTTATCAGGACCGAGTCATTTCTAAAATGTGAATTTGAGCGCAACAAGTGGAGAGCTTCTACCTGTGAAAATGTCTTTTGACTTTGATTCGTGGACATTTTTAATGATCCGTTCATTTATTGTTAAAATATAAAGTGAAACAGCTTTTTAAAAAATAATAAAATAGTTGCTGTTGAAAGAGCATTTTATTTAGAAGCAGGTGATGTTATGCTGAATTCTCGGGACCAGATGATGGTTTCTTCTGCAGCTTTGAACTCTGGTGGTGTTGCTGAAGAGCAGAGATGTTTTCTTTCAACTGGACTTCATGGTGTTCAGCTCATCAATGGAAGTTTGGTTGTCTGTACAGCAAATGTTCCTGATTATAACAAATAAAAATATTTCTTTAAATATAAAGAAACACTAAACAGTTTATATATATATATATATATATATAAAAAAAAAGAAAAGAAAAAAAATGGAAAAAAACAATGGAAAAAAATGCCCGGAAAAAAAAAGTTATTTAAAGTTGAGCTTTTGTGATCTCCGACAAAAGGTGTAGCTTTATTTGGTTAAATAAAAAGAAAGACTGAACCATTTACAAATTAAAGCGTTCACTCAGATCAACTGTGCTAAAAGGCTAAGCTAACGTTAGCCGATTAATAAACCTTCACAGCAATGCAGTAAACGTCATGTTTTACTTTTATATTAGTCTCACCTCGATAAAGCTGCAGAACTAAACTCCGTTGGGCAAACTGGGACTTCGCATATGTTCAAAAAGTGGTAGATTTCGGACTGAGTGAGTTTGCTCCATCCCGCCGGCTGCCTGCCTCGGTCTGCGCAGGGATCATGCCTGAAGGCCGGTGTCACAGACTGAGCTGTGACGCTTACGCAGTCAATAGCGGGAGGGGCAGCAATTAGTTGGTAGCTAGCAACTATGCTGCATGGACGTTGACTGTGTTTCACAGGTCATCCAGCTGTATGTATTGTTTTCATTCTCCTGGTTCATTATTTATTGTCAGTAATTATCATTGCCATAAGTTTTATTTAGTATTGTGACTAAGACTGCAGGGAAAGGCCTACCGGCATCTCTTATGTTGCAAAGTGTTTGTTTTCATCGCGTTTTAAAACGTGTATTTTATACCGTTGCTCATTACCAAAGTTTATTTGCTTTGGTGATCTTTAAAACACTGGTAAAACATTTCTGTAATAGTTTAAGCTTACTCACCAGGGTTGTTGGTATGCGGGTGCTTCCTTGGTTGGGGTAAACTGAGTGAATGGTCCATTCAGTGTAAATACCGGGGTTGAGTGGAGTGAACTATTTTAGACAGGGGTGTTTTATTTGGTCATGTTCATATTTCATTTTATTATATTTAGAGGGAGTTTTGGTTAAAGGAAATGGTGGTGGGTGTTTATATATTTTGTGGGTATTTCTTTGGGTTGTTATTTTGTGTTTATGTTATTGTTCTTAGTTGATTGATTTATTTTGTGAATGGAATTTACCTGTGGGAGGGGCTGTTGCTTTTTAAAGGGCTCAGAGCCTCAGTTGAGGAAAGGAGATCGGAGGGGAAGGTTGTGTTTCAGTGAACGTGTATGTAAGTAGTGGCCCAGAGTCTTTGATAGATATAGTCTGGCACTCTTGCTTATTTGTTTTGATGTACATCTTGGGATGCACTGTAAATATCTGCATTTTTGGAAGAAGAAAAAATAAAAGAAACGTTTTTAGTTGGGGAAACTGTCTCTTGGCCACTCCGTCGCCGGTCATCCTGTTACAGCCGGCTTCTCCGCTGTCATGGTATCCCACCAAGTCGTCAGTCCTCCCTCGGTCGGCGTCACTCCGAAAAGTAGCTGAATAAAAGCTTCTCCCAGCAGGGTGATGGGAGAATCGTTCTACTGCTGTTTTTTTAAAGCTTTTTTGTGGTTCAGATGACGCAAATTCAAGATGGCGATTGCTGAACTTTTTTCAGATTGTGGAAACAGCAAGAGTGTGACGTAGCAATCTCCGCCCCCTTTGCCGCTTCCGAAGCGAAGCATCTGATGTCACGCGTCAGACGCGTTAAAGCGTTGGTAGGTGTTGCCTGAAGCTTCTGACGTGTTCAATGTGAAAGGCACTTGACTGTCCAGGCAAAAGAACAAATTCTGTACAAAGGGCCAACCCTTGACACCAATAATATACTACCTCATGTACAACTGGGCGAGATGTCCTTCACCATGCACATCGTCCAAATAATTGCCAGGAGAAAGAGACTTTATTTTTTCAAATGGAGTTTCATTTAAATATGTAACAACAACCCCAAGAAAACCATCCCAACCGTGAAGCATGGGGGTGGAAACATCATTCTCTGGGGGTGCTCTTCTGCAAAGGGGACAGGATGATTGCACCGTATTGAAGGGAGGATGGATGGGGTCATGTATTGCGAGATTTTGGCAAATAACCTCCTTCCCTCAGTAAGAGCATTGAAGATGGGTCATGGCTGGGTCTTCCAGCATGACAATGACCCCAAACAGACAGCCAGGGCAACTAAGGAGGGGCTCCTTAAGAAGCATTTCAAGGTCCTGGAGTGGCCTGGCCAGTCTCTAGACCCGAACTCAATAGAAAATCTTTGGAAGGAGCTGAAACTCCAAACCTGAAAGATTTGGAGAAGATCTGTATGAAGGAGTGGACCAAAATCCCTGCTGCAGTGTGTGCAAACCTGGTGAAAAACTACAGGAAATGTTTGACCTCTGTAATTGCAAACAAAGGCTACTCTACCAAATATTAACATTGATTTTCACAGGTGTTCAAATACTTATTTGCTGCAGCAGTAACATACAAATAAATTATTAAAAAATCATACATTGTGATTTCCAGATTTTTTTTTTTTTTTAGATTATGTCTCTCACAGTGGACATGCACCTAAGATGAAAATTTCAGACCCCTCCATGATTTCTAAGTGGGAGAACTTGCAAAATCGCAGGGTGTTCAAATACTTATTTTCCTCACTGTATTTACTTTAACTGATTGACCAATTACTTGTGTGCCTTTCTGTGTGTGTGCACGACATTAAAAAGTATTTGTGCATTTGATTGTGGTTGATGTGCACTGTTTGGGGGGTGTTTTGTGTGTGTGTGTGTGTGGTGTGTGTGTGTGTGTGTGTGTGTGTGTGTGTGTGTGTGTGTGTGTGTGTGTGTGTGTGTGTGTGTGTGTGTGTGTGTGTGTGTGTGTGTGTTGTGTCAAATGAACATTATGTGTGTGTGTGGGGGAGCTTTGTGCATGTTCACAAGCGTATAATATGATACAAAGTATTCAAATAGTGTTGCATTGCAAGAGTTTATAATGTCCATAGATTTAACAAGTTTTTGTTTCTATTTACTTTAGTAATCTATCAAAAACTACACTGCGTGTACAAGTCTTATAAATGGCCTTAACAGAGCTTAATAATATTACATAACAACTCGACAAAGGGCTTCATTCTGCAGAAATTGTTGAGTTTGTCCCTATACTATCAACCTGATTCCACTGTGCGGCGTTTGCGCCTTTTGGGGGACGCAAGATGGCCGACAATGCAACGGCTTGGCTTCACTCGCTCAGCTGTGACGCCCATTCCACGTAGTGTATAGTTCAGTGGTTTATAGCCACGGAGCAGACTGCCTGGCTGTTACTTGCTGATAACGTCATCATTAAGCGCAACACGTGATTGGCTGGTCGAAGCAGGGAGCATTGTGGGTAGTGTAGTTCAGGTTCACTTTGGACGTTACAGTGACTTGTCCACTCGACACAAAAACAAAACAGACTAATTTTAACATTATTTTATTTTATTTCTTTGTGGCTGTAATTTAATCGCCAAGACTCGGTGAGGGAGAGGAGCTCTCATGGCACAGCTCGGTGTACAGAGGGTGGGACTATTCTTCATGTTTAGACATTGTTTTGCATTTAAAAAAGGACAGTTTATGTGGATTATTTATTAAGATGAATCCCACTGAAACTAACAGGTAAGAATTTATATTTACTATGTGTATTTTATTCTGACAATCAATGCACTAATGGATGTATTTCGGTTGTTTAAGCGGCAGGGTTCAAAGCATGCGAAAAACCAGCAGCTTTTAGCTCATAAATGACGGTGTATCTAATACAGAGATGAACTGTGACTTCTAATACTGTGTTTTACTGCTTTTGAAAAATGATTACAGTGTTTGAGGTTTTTTTATCCATTCATTTTTCGTGTGTTCTTTGTGTTTGTGATCCTTGAATTTACCCAGCATCCCCTGCGGCGCTTAAAGTGAAACTGGATTATCAGAAGCCGACAGTGTAATCTGATGTGGCCGCGTCCAAATCAATACTAATAGTTATCGTTATCTGTAATAAAGATAACTTTTTTAGTAGTTTATCGGTTTATCGTTATAAAAGATAACTTTTCAGTTATCTGATTAATGGTTATCGAAGCTGACTTTTTGGTTAGCTGTGCCCACCACTGCATTATGGGGTGTTGTATGTAAAATTTTGGGAAAATTTGAATTTAATCCATTTTGGAATAAGGCTGTAACATAAAATGTGGAAAAAGTGAAGCGCTGTGAATACTTTTTGGACGTGCTGTAGATCACAGGAGAGTGTGTCATTATGTTTTTGTTGGTGTTTTGTTTGTGTTTTGTTCATTAATTTATTTTCTTCACCCCTTTTAGCTGCTCCCATTTTGCTCATTTGTGTGTGTGTGTGTCTGTGTGTGCATTAAATGCATGTTATGCAGAACATGACTCTGATCACATTGCTGAAGTTTTTAACATGCTTGAACTGCTGAGATGCAGTGTCCTCTCACAGAAGCACACATTCATCCTGCAGTTGCTCCATACACGTTGGAATATTGTGTGCATTTCTGTATGATCCAAGTATAATGCAAATTCATATCGCGTCATCATCGGGAGGTGATGGTCTAGTGGTTAAGGCATTGGGGTTGAGACCAGAAGATTCTCGGTTCAAAATCACTAAGTGCCCTTGGGCAAGGTCTTTAATCCCCTATTGCGCCCAGTGTGTAGTGAGCGCCTTGTATGGCAGCACCCTGACATCGGGGTGAATGTGAGGCATTATTGTAAAGCGCTTTGTGCGTCTGATGCAGATGGAAAAGCGCTGTATAAATGCAGTTTATTTATATAAAATGAGAGAAGAATTAGATGACCCTTAAGTAGATCTGGGTTTGATTCCCAGACATGTTACATGTCTGTTCGTGGTCTGAGGCGTTATTTATTTTGTTTTTTTGGTGACATTGCATAGAAATTATTCTATTATTCGGCTTTCATAAGTAACACTATTTCAACATGCACAACTTTCAGTATCAGTGATCTCAATGCTCTAAATTTCATCTGCACCACCCAGCCACATAGCTTTGGAATTCAGTGCGTTTTTCATGAAAATAATGTGTTAAAGCTGCACTCCGCACACCCAGGAACCTCTTTGGTGTCCTTTGACATGATACATCATCTGCATTGTCCCAGTCCACCCAGCTGTAAACTGGTACCAGTGTAGCAGACCTCATGCTCCTCCCCCATGCAGTTGTTCCTTCTAACACTAACAAGTTCATGCATCATATTGGTGGAATGATTAGTAGTTCAGCCAGTCTGAATGTCTCATGTATGTCGAGCAAATGACTACACTGGGGAGAAGATCTGTCTACTGGTGTCCTGTTCTGCTTCTTGCTATGGTGCCCATCAATAAGCACTGGTAACAGTTGGCATCTGGGCATATATATACATCTATCCATTCATTTTCTTCTGCTTTATCTGGAGTCGGGTCGCCGGGGCAGCGGCTCAAGCAAAGCCGCCCAGACCTCCCAATCCACACACACCTCCCCCAGCTCCTCCGGGGGAACCCCAAGGCGTTCCCAAGCCAGCCGAGAGATGTAGTCCCTCCAGCGTGTCCTGGGTCTTCCCCGGGGCCTCCTCCCAGTGGGACGTGCCCGGAACACCTCTCCAGCGAGGCGTCCAGGGGGCATCTGGAAAAGATGCCCGAGCCACCTCAACTGACTCCTTTCGACATGGAGGAGCAGCGGCTCCACTCCGAGCTCCTCCCGAGTGACCGAGCTCCTCACCCTATCTCTAAGGGAGCGCCCAGCCACCCTGCGGAGGAAACCCATCTCGGCCGCTTGTACTGGCGATCTCGTTCTTTCGGTCATGAGCCAAATCTCATGACCATAGGTGAGGATCGGAATGTAGATCGATTGGTAAATCGAGAGATTTGCCCCCCTACTCTCTCTTCACCATGACGGTCCGATACAGCGACCTCATCACTGCAGATGCTGCACCGATCCGTCTATCGATCTCACGCTCCATCCGTCCCTCACTTGTGAACAAGACCCCGAGATACTTAAACTCCTCCACTTGAGGCAAGGACACTCCACTGACCTGAAGAAGGCAAAGCACCTTTTTCCGGTCGAGAACCATGGCCTCGGATTTGGAGGTGCTGATTTTCATCCCGGACGCTTCACACTCGGCTGCAAACCGCCCCAGTGCACGCTGAAGGTCCTGATTTGACGAAGCCAACAGAACCACATCGTCCGCAAACAGCAGAGACGAGATTCTGTAGTTCCCAAACCAGACCCCCCCCCTACACCCTGGCTGCGCCTAGAAATTCTGTCCATAAAAATAATGAACAGAACCGGTGACAAAGGGCAGCCCTGGCGGAGGCCAATGTGCACTGGAAACAGGTTTGACTTACTACCGGCAATGCGAACCAAGCTTCTGCTGCAGTCGTACAGGGACCGGATAGCCCTTAGCAAAGGACCCTGGACCCCGTACTCCCGGAGCACTCCCCACAGGGTGCCCCGAGGGACACAGTCGAATGCCTTCTCCAGATCCACAAAACACATGTGAACTGGTTGGGCAAACTTCCATGAACCCTCGAGCACCCGATGGAGCGTGTAGAGCTGGTCCAGTGTGCTGCGACCAGGATGAAAACCACACTGCTCCTCCTGAATCGGAGGTTCGACCATTGGTCGAATTCTCCTCTCCAGTACTCTGGATAGACCTTACCAGGGAGGCTGAGGAGTGTGATCCCCCTATAGTTGGAACACACCCTCCGGTCCCCCTTCTTAAACAGAGGGACCACCACCCTGGTCTGCCAATCCAGAGGCACTGTCCCCGATCGCCACGCGATGTTGCAGAGGCATGTCAGCCAAGACAGCCCCACAACATCCAGAGACTTAAGGTACTCAGGACGGATTTCATCCACCCCAGGAGCCTTGCCACCGAGGAGCTTTCTAACCACCTCGGTGACTTCGGCCTGGGTAATGGATGAGTCCGTCTCCGAGTCCCCAGTCTCTGCTTCCTCTTCGGAAGACGTGACGATGGGATTGAGGAGATCCTCGAAGTACTCCTTCCACCGCCCGACAACGTCCCCAGTCAGGGTCAACAGCTCCCCACCCGCACCATAAACAGTGCTGGTGGAGAGCTGCTTCTGCCTCCTGAGGCGTCGGACGGTTTGCCAGAATCTCTTCGAGGCCGACCGATAGTCCTCCTCCATAGCCTCCCCGAACTCCTCCCAGACCCGAGTTTTTGCCTCTGCGACCACATGGGCTGTGGCACGCTTGGCCTGCCGGTACCTGTCAGCTGCCTCTGGGGTCCCACCTACCAACAAAGATAAGTAGGACTCCTTCTTCAGCTTGACGGCATCCCTTACTTCCGGTGTCCACCACCGGGTTCGGGGATTGCCGCCGCGACAGGCACCAGAGACCTTGCGACCACAGCTACGAGCAGCCGTATCGACAATGGAGGTGGAGAACATGGTCCACTCGGACTCCATGTCTCCAACCTCCCCCGGGATCTGGGAGAAGCTCTCCCGGAGGTGGGAGTTGAAGACCTCGCTGACAGAGAGTTCTGCCAGTCGTTCCCAGCAGACCCTCACGGTCTGACCGGCTTCCTACCCTCCCAGTGGATCTGTATATATATATATATATATATGTGTGTGTGTGTGTGTGTGTGTATGTACACTCAACAAAAATATAAACGCAACACTTTTGGTTTTGCTCCCATTTTGTATGAGATGAACTCAAAGATCTAAAACTTTTTCCACATACACAATATCACCATTTCCCTCAAATATTGTTCACAAACCAGTCTAAATCTGTGATAGTGAGCACTTCTCCTTTGCTGAGATAATCCATCCCACCTCACAGGTGTGCCATATCAAGATGCTGATTAGACACCATGATTAGTGCACAGGTGTGCCTTAGACTGCCCACAATAAAAGGCCACTCTGAAAGGTGCAGGTTTATCACACAGCACAATGCCACAGATGTCGCAAGATTTGAGGGAGCGTGCAGTTGGCTTACTGACAGCAGGAATGTCAACCAGAGCTGTTGCTCGTGTATTGAATGTTCATTTCTCTACCATAAGCCGTCTCCAAAGGCGTTTCAGAGAATTTGGCAGTACATCCAACCAGCCTCACAACCGCAGACCACGTGTAACCACACCAGCCCAGGACCTCCACATCCAGCATGTTCACCTCCAAGATCGTCTGAGACCAGCCACTCAGACAGCTGCTGAAACAATCGGTTTGCATAACCAAAGAATTTCTGCACAAACTGTCAGAAGCTGTCTCAGGGAAGCTCATCTGCATGCTCGGCGTCCTCATCGGGGTCTCGACCTGACTCCAGTTCGTCGTCGTAACCGACTTGAGTGGGCAAATGCTCACATTCGCTGGTGTTTGGCACGCTGGAGAGGTGTTCTCTTCATGTATGATGCGAAGGAGATGTGTTGCACTGCATGAGGCAAATGGTGGTCACACCAGATACTGACTGGTATCCCCCCCCAATAAAACAAAACTGCACCTTTCAGAGTGGCCTTTTATTGTGGGCAGTCTAAGGCACACCTGTGCACTAATCATGGTGTCTAATCAGCATCTTGATATGGCACACCTGTGAGGTGGGATGGATTATCTCAGCAAAGGAGAAGTGCTCACTATCACAGATTTCGACTGGTTTGTGAACAATATTTGAGGGAAATGGTGATATTGTGTATGTGGAAAAAGTTTTAGATCTTTGAGTTCATCTCATACAAAATGGGAGCAAAACCAAAAGTGTTGCATTTATATTTTTGTTGAGTATATGTATGTATGTATGTATGTGTGTGTATATATATATATATATATATATATATATATATATATATATATATATATATATATATATATACACGAGGTCTGTTAGAAAAGTATCCGACCTTATTATTTTTCCAAAAACCATATGGATTTGAATCACGTGTGATTGCGTCAGCCAAGCTTGAACCCTCGTGCGCATGCATGAGTTTTTTCATGCCTGTTGGTTGCTAAATTCGCCTGTGAGCAGGCTTTGAGTGAGGTGTGGTCCACCCCTCTCGTCTATTTTTTATTGCGAATAAATGTCTGAACGATTTGGATCTTTGCTGCATCAATTTTTTTCCAGAAACTGTGAGAGACCTCCAGGTGGACACCGTTCGAAAAATTTATATGGCTTTCAGGGACAATTTTATTGGGATTAAACAGATTAAGGGTTGTTACTGCCCCTTTAAGGACAGCCCACAACTGCTGAGAGCGCAGCGCTCTCTCAGCGCCGATGGACAGGCTGACACCCCGCACAAACAACCAGATCATTTCCAACGTGAAAGCTTTGTTGATCCGGGACGTCGTCTGACTTTCACAAAAAGATAGAAGATGTGGACGTCAGCACTTTTTCCGGCACATTCCACCATTACAGGAGTTTTTTTTTTTTTTTCATGGAAAAAGAAGCCGAGGGACGCGCCACCGTGCCGCTCTTGACGCAGCACAAAACCACCTCGGTGTTGGTCTCTCAGGACGGCTTTCAGATGGATTCCGGTTGCTTTTCTGTCGTGTGAATATCCGAGAAATTGAGCTTGAGCTGGACAAGCCCCAACATGTCCCGTGAGGCTTCATCACGGTGTTTCTTTGCGCCGAGCAGCTGCACCACGACGCACCGAACTCCTCCGCACGTCTGTCTTAATGTGCCAAAAAAAAGTGCTGATGTCCACGTCTTTTCACAATTCCTGTGCTAGTCAGAGGACATACCGGATCAAGACAGCATCCACTTTAGAAATGAACGGCACATTTCAATGTTACAGGAGTTTTTGTCATGGAAAGAGGAACAAAGGCGGAGAAATTCCGCGCATCGCGGTGGAGCTGCATGGCGAAAAGAAAAGCCGTGATGAAGCCTCACAGGACATGTTCTGGCATGTTCAGCTCATGCACAATCACAATCGGATATTCACACGACTGGAAAGCAACCGGAATCCGTCTGAAATCCACCTTTAAGCCGTCCTGTGAGACCAACACCGAGGTGGTTTTGTCCCGCATAATGAACGGCTTCGTGGCGCATCCCTCGGCTTCTTTTTCCATGAAAAAAAACTCCTGTAACGGTGGAATGTGCCGGAAAAAGTGCTGACGTCCACATCTTCTGCCTTTTTGTGAAAGTCAGACGAGGTCCCGGATCAACAAAGCTTTCACGTTGGAAATGATCTGGTTGTTTGTCCATCGGCGCTGGGAGCACGCTGCGCTCTCAGCAGTTGTGGGCCGTCCTTAAAGGGGCAGTAACACCCCGTAATCTGTTTAATCCCTATAAAATCATCCCTGAAAGCCATATTAATTTTTTGAACGGTGTCCACCTGGAGGTCTCTTACAGTTTCTGGAAAAAAAAATTGATGCAGCAAAGCTCCAAATCGTTCAGACATTTATTCGCAATAAAAAATAGACAAGAGGGGTAGACCACACGTCACTCAAAGCCTGCTCACAGGAGAATGAAGCAACCGACAGGCATGAAAAAAACTCATGCATGCGCACGAGGGTTCAAGCTTGGCTGACGCAATCACACGTGATTCAAATCCATATGGTTTTTGAAAAAAAAAAAA